>NW_024884364.1:40844502-40907088 GCF_019232065.1 Centrocercus urophasianus | reverse complement strand
CCCCCCCCCCCCCAGTGAGTGACACAGGCTGGTAACAGCAGACAAAGAGAAGGCTGAAGTATTTAACATTTTTTTGGCTTGGTCTTCTCTGATAACACAGCCCTCAAATGTTTGGATTGGAAGGAGAGGACTGGGGGAGCAATATCCCTCACTGTAAGTAAAGATCAGGTTTGTGGCCACCTGAGGAACCTGAATATCCACAAGCCTAAGGGTCCCGATGAGATGCATCCCAGAATCCTGAGGGAACTGGCTGATGTAGTTGCCAAGCCACACTCAATTATGTTTGAAAAGTTGTGTCAATCAGGTGCCCAGTGACTGGAAGAAAGGCACCATCACACTCATTTATAAGAAGGGTAAAAAGTATGACCTCGGTAAATACTGACCTGTCAGCCTCACCTCTGTGCTGGGAAAGGTCGTGGAGCAGATCCTCCTGGAAGCTATGCTAAGGCACATGGAAGACAGGGAGGTGATACAGGAGAACCAGCATGGCTTCACCAAAGACAAGTTCTGTTTAGTGGCCTTCTATGATTGTGTAATTGCAATAATGGAAAAGGGAAGAGCCACAGATTTTATCTATCTGTACTTCAGTAAGGCTTTTGACACAGTTCCTGACAACATCCTTCTCTCTAAATTGGAAAGATATGGATTTGATGGGTGGACTGTTCAGTGGATAAAAAACTAGCTGCAGGATAGGGTCCAGAGAGTGGTGGTCAATGGCTCCATGTCTGGATGAAGATCACGGATGAGTGGTGTTCCCCAAGGGACAGTGCTGGGACCAATACTCTTTAATATCTTCATCAGTGACATTGACAGTGGTGTTGAGTGCATCCTCAGCAAGTCTGGGGTGAAGCTGTGGGGTGCAGTTGACACAGCTGAGGGATGGGATACTATCCAGAGGGACCTAGACAGGCTTGAGAATTGGGCCCAGGAAAACCTCATGAGGTTCAACAAATCCAAGTGTGAGGTCTTGCACCTGGGTTGAGGTAATCTCCACTACCAATACAAACTGGGGGATGAAAGGATTGAGTGCAACCTTGCCAAGAAGTACCTGGGGGTATTGATGAGAAGTTAGAAATGAGCTACAACATGCCCTTGCAGCCCAGAGAGTCATCTGTATCTTGGGTAGTTTGGCCAGTAATTTGAGGGAAGTGATCCTGCCCCTCTACTCTGTGCTGTTGAGGCCTCATCTGGAGTACTGCATCTAGATGTGGAGTCCTCAGTACAGGAAGAGGCATGGATCTGGAGCATATCCAGAGGAGGGTCATAAAAATGATCCAAGAGCTGAAACACCTCCCCTATGAGGACAGGCTGAGAGAGCTGGGGCTGTTCAGCCTGGAGAAGAGAAAGCTCTGAAGTGAGCTGTAGTGGCCTTTCAGGATCTAAAAGGGAACTACAGGAAAGAAGGGGACAGACACTTTAGCATGGTCTGTGGTTATAGAACATGGGCAAATGGTTTCAAGCTTAAAGAGGATACATTTAGGTTAGATATAAGTCTTTTACAGTAAGGGTGGTAAGACACTGGAACAGGTTGCCCAGAGATGTGGTGGATGCCGCATCCCTGGAGAATTTCAAGGCCAATCTGGATTAAGCTCGAGGCAACATGATTTAGATATGCATGTTCCTGTTCACTGCAGGGGAGTTGGACTAGTTGACCTTTAAAGGTCCCTTCAAACTGTAGGGATTCTATGATCCTATGGTTTTAGATGGATAACCTTGTCATAGATAGAGATTGAACTTATGACTTTCCCTTCATGAACCTATATTGGCAGTGACCAAATGACTGTATTATCTTTCAAATATATTTTCATTTTTTAAATTGGTGCTAGGTACAGACAGTGTGACAGTGTTTGGCAGCAAACCTACACTGATGGGCTGATCTCTGTGAGAAGTACAAAGTCTAGAACGTTGCCCTGCGGGCTGATTGGATATTTCTTTGTTGCAAAGCACAGGGGAAACAAAAAGAAGAGAGAGTTCACAGTTTTATGCGCAATGCATATGGAAAAAAGAGATACTTTCTTTGAGAAATGCAAACTCAACCACTTTCATTAATTGATCATTCACACTTGAAACAAGTTATTTCCAGTTTGTTACTAGTCGTGTTTTAGCTTCCACTCTTTCACTGAGAAAGGCAGCTGGGTCTGTTCCTGAACACCCATAGCTTTTGCTGAGCCAGATGGTTTTGGTCACTGCATATGGGAATATGGAAATGAGATGCATTAGGTATGAGCAGACAATGCAGTGAGGCAGGACTTCCTGTAAATTGGGGCTGAACTGAATAAATCAGAGGGAATGCTGTTAAATTTGTGGCTTGTGACCTATTTTTCTATTTTATTTCACTAAGTAAGGAGATAGTCAAAGAGACTCCTCCAAGCTTTAATGAGCCCCTTCCTTTTCTTAGTTGAGCTCTGAGAAGAAGGAAGAATTCCAGTGAATAAATTCCAGGGAGTCAGGTTCAACAGGACCATGTGAATGAGAAAGTCTTTTCTAGCATGATTAGTTTGATAGAAGTACTGGGCTGAAAATTCACTCACACTGATATAGAGAAGTCCAAGTGACCTAATTTAATCCCAGAAAAGGTTACAGTACCTTACAGGCATTAGCCTATCTCTATAGGCATTTGAGGTCTGCCGTCCACATGGGGTTATGTAGCTGTAGATAGCTTGCAGGATAGTCTGGAATGTATCTGTAAAGCAGAGGTGGAACAGGGTGCCCTATTGTCAGGGCAAAAACTTATCTTTCAAATCTGAAGACTCTTGGAATAGACTTCCTGCCATCAACTGTCTCACAGTCCAGACTGCTGCAGATACAGTAGGCAATGAGCACAATAAATTGATTTTTTTTTTGGTAGCACTTACCACCTTTTGAGGATATGACTGTTGGAGAGTCAAAACGGTGATTTTGGAGGTATTCTAGGAATCATGTGTTGTTGTAGATTATACATCAGAGCCTAGAGCAAAGATTCCAGAACAAAAGGAACAGGCTTTACCATATTTCTGTTGCTTCTGTTGCTTCTACTCTTTTAGATTTTCTTACTATCTTAGAGAAGGGCAAAAGTGAGACTGAACACACTTGATGGTGAGCAACATGGTTTAATGGGAAATATTGGTGATAAGCAGACAGTTGGACTGGGTGTCCTTGGAGGTACATTCCAACCTTGGGATTCTATGATTCCATAACTGAGCAGACACTCTCCTACTGGTAGGTATGTGCTTTTCTTTTCTATTACAGCAGCAGGGAGCATAGTAAGGTCTGAACTGGTGCGAAGAGAGTCAGATCAGGGACCTGAGAAACACTAAGACAGCAGCCAGCCAATTTTCTGAACTGCTTCCTGTATTTTTTGGCTCCAACGAAAGGCTAAGCCTTTCCTTTGTAAATGAGGAAGAAGAAAAATTTTATGAGAGAAAACTGTAGTTGGGGAGGATGGACGTGATCAGGGACTTTGGAGATTCATGATCCTTGAGGTCTCTTCCAAGCCTGGCCATTCTGCGATTCTGTGAGCGCTGTGCATTCAGCTTAGTGAAGGGACTACAAGGAACAAACATAAAATAGGGTGATCATGTTTAGGCATATTAGTATTGGCTACATGTTTTGACAGTGAAAATTCAAATTTTGCTTTGCAAAATACAAGTAAAAAAATAACAAATATAAAACTTTTGTGGTTCTTTTGCAATTATTTTTCAGAGGTATGCAGGCTAACAGCAGAAAATTTTGCTGCATCTTTTCCTATTCCCTGGGAAAATTGAGATGTAGTTGGATTTGAGTTCAAAATGAGGATTCTTCTCAGAAATTGGTGCCATCCTGGACGGAGATGTCATTTACTGCCAGTCCTATGGTAATATCACAAACTTGCTTTCATATTTTTCCAATGTTACAATGTATGATTCAGACAGGTTTTAGAGACCCATCAGAAAAACGCTTATTACTGAACAACACTAAAGCAACAGATCCTTTTAAAACTTCAGCCAGCTTGAACAATCTGAATGGCACTGTGCAAATGGTTGTTTCCTTACCTCTTCCTGTGATGTCCACACTTTTGCCTTCAGCACAGGAAATGAGAATGTTTCTTTCTCCTTTCTTTTTGAAAAAGCAACTCTTTAATTTCTCAAGAGTGGATAAGTGGAAGTCCGAATTGGCCCTCTGAATACATTTAGAAGTTGCACATGAGAAAAAAAGAAACAACCCTACTTTGGAAAGGCTTTTGACATGAATCAAAAGCTTTTGAGAGATGGAATAGGTCAGAGCAATTACAGATGAAATTCAAAGCATTGCAGAAGACTTTGGAAAGAAGTCAGCAGTTGTAACACAGAAATAATCTACCCATTCTTTTTCTGTCACATTGATTGTGCACCTTGAATCACATGCCCAGCACTATATACCATCATACTGTTGTATTCTTCGCTGGAATTTCAAAGCTTGCATTTCTCCCTCCAGCGAGTGCCCATCCTCTCTCCTCTGTCACTTTTACTGTAATTGTTATGGTGTCAGCTGCGCCGATCACTTCAGAGAACTGACGTCTGAATAGTGTCTGTATACAAATTCAATATTTATATAGCTTTTTATCTGCAGGTTATTATTATTATGTTTTTCTTCTTTTCTTTCCCTTGCTGTATCAGTGTAGAAATGAAAGGGAGGTTATTGCAATAGCCTTAGCTTGGAATTTTTCAAATGACAAAGTTACCTTTTCAAATATACCCACGATAAGAAATGAACTCCAGATCTGTGTCACTTGAATTATTTAGCCTGACTCTTAAGAAACAGAGAAGCTCAAGTTCTCTGGGAGGAGTTTAGTTAAGAAGGTGGAAGCAAATCAGCCCATTTGCATATTTAAAGTATGAGTGCGCTATGTGTGAACCCTACCACACCATAGTGTCAGTTTTTGATAGCCATTAAAAGAAGATGATATATTTTGTTTCAGCCTTGGCAATTTAGATGGTAGTGCTGAAGGTTTCCCTTCCCCTGGAAGCTCACATTATGCAGTTTTTTTTTTTTTTTTTTTTTTTTAAATCCAATCTGTCTGTGTCAGAAGCCCAGCAGTAAGTCTGCTTCTCTGTATGAGGGAAATTGTTTTCTACTAACTGATGACCTCAGCGTAGCAGTTTCTTTTCCAGCACATCAAAGCTCACAGTCAGACTTGCTGCAGCAAGTGCACTTTTGAGCGGCTTTATGACATATAAAGACCCTCTTTGGCATTCATACTGTGCTTCTCTATTGTTTACAAGCTAGCAGTGAATTATTTATGGAAGTTGCTAGAGATATAACTCCCTTTTTACCCAAAAGCTGTATTTTATCTTGTGGTGAGATTTTATGTGAAAGCTATTTTGGGGGTTTATGTCCTTTTTACATTTATTTGACAGGTTTTATGAAACCAATCCCTTGTCTCCATTTTTATTACTGTTAAAACCCATCACTGAAAATTATTACTAAATGCAGCATGGCTTTAACTGAACTGATGATATTTTTCTTTGCATTTCTCTTCTTGAACGATTTCAGATAAAATCATACTGAACAAACAAATAGGAATATTCTGAGCAAAGGAGCAGCCATTATGTTTCTTCACGTAAAGCTTAAGGTCATTGGTCCATATGTGCAAATTGCGTATCTTAGATGAGGGACAAATTATGCTTCACTGCCAGTATTTCTAAGTTATGACATCAGCCAATAATTGCACTGGCATAAAGACAAGATGTTAATAGTGACCAAAGTTAAAACTTGCTGGTTGGTCTTAGAAGTTATTCTATAATTTCAGCTCTGGGGGGGTGAAATATCATTTGGTATTTTCTTTCCCCAGTTTCATTGCCTTATTACTCTTAAGATGTCATTTAGACTTCTTTTGATAAAGTCCAGACTCAGAGTCAGTTCATTTCGGAGAGCAGAATGATTCCAGACACTGGTAGCTAAAACTATCTGAGAAGGACTTTTCTTCACCAGGTTTTTCACCCTATATGTATTTATTCTGTGGATGACTATCAAAATGTCATAATTAGGTTCTCTGCTGGAGATAGAATTAAGGGCTTCTCTAGGTCTTGAATTCATATTCAGACATACATGTACCATTTGCCATCTCCCAGGAAATGTTAGCCACGTGTTTCAGACTGTTTCATCTGAGGATCTAGAATGCTTACATATGTGCATTTGCAGCCTGTAAGCCTAAGAAAGTAGATAACTGAATTTGTTGCTATGGTTAGTGGTTATGATGCTGTTATTCAGCATGGGTTTTCAATTTCCCCCCCCCCCCCCACAGGGAATTGACTGTACGTGGAAGTATATGCCTCATGGACTAAAAGTTAGATTACTTTGGAAAACAGAAATGCCCCTGTGTTGATATTTCTGTGTTGCTTTTACAACATGGAGCTTTTAGATTGGTTTGGCAGTGGCATAATCTGCACATCAAATGGTACATTCATTTCACCTAACTTCATGTGTCTACACAATAGATGTGTAGAGCTCACACAATCATCTTGGCCCCCACTACAGTCAATAGTAAAAAATATCACTGGACTTGACTCCAAGACCTCAGCTGTTCTGTACAGTACTCGAGCTTTGTAATGTAAATGTGATACAATCATCATGTGACTCCTGTTAATGACTGACTGGATCAAACTTATTTGGGGTTGATATGACTTGTCAGCTTACAGATGTAACCATGGGAATTGTTTTGAGTATATAACATGGAATTTGTGTAAGAGTGTAGGACCAGTAAAAAAGTGTTAGATTTCGTTGTAAGAGAGTTGGGTTAGAACTAATCCCTTTTGGTTACCAGCTGTTCCTCTTGGGGGTGAAATATTTATGTTGGCAGCTTCCTGTTTTTCTTCTTGAAGGACTATACAATCTTCTGAAACATTTCACGGATGCCAAATTTTAATCTAAAGGGCTCAATTGAATTGCCTAAACATAGACATTGGCTTTCATTTGAAGTGCCCCAGGGCATCCCTAACAGCTGAATGGAACTGGCAGATAGTGCACAAGAAAGAGGGGAGATAATATATGGTGCTGGAACATCAGCTGAAGGCCTGGGACACTAGATGTCTATGTTTACAGCATGAGTCATGCCCTGGTTCCCTTCTGTGATTTTATTCAACACTCCATTTATGGTACTGGGACAAAAAGGATTGCTGTGAAAGTCCCAGTGGAGACATTACTCTTCCTGTCACAATAGTTGTAACTTCTTGTTTGGCTTAAAGATGTCTTGTCTTGTATTTATATGTAACTTTAAATATCGCTATATACAGGAAACTAGTTTACAAATACTAAGATGTTTAAGGGACTGGAGCACCTCCCCTGTGCAGACAGGCTGAGGGAGCTGGTCATGTTCAGCCAGGCTGTGGGTTGACCTCATTGCAGCTTTTCAGTTCCTAAACGGAGCCTATAATCCTGAGAGGAATCAACTCTTTACAGGGTTAGATAATGGCAGGACAAGGGGGAATGGTTTAAGTTGAAGGAGGAAAGATTTAGGTTCGATATCAGGGGAAGTTCTTTACAAAGAGAGTGGTGGATGCCCCATCCCTGGAGGTGTTCAAGGCCAGGTTGGATGGGGCCCTGGACAGTCTAGTCTGGTATTAAATGAGGAGGTTGGTGGCCCTGCATGTGGCAGGGGGGTTGGAGATTCATGATCCTTGAAGTCCCTTCCAACCCAGGCCATTCTGTGATTCTGTGAAATAGATCTTTGCAATAGGTCTTGGCAACACTACAGATATTACCATGCAAGAAAAGCAGTTCAACTGTACAGGACTCTGAGTGTAGAAGTGGAGACTTCCCTCCCTCCTGTTTGTTGTTTTTCTACTCACACAGCATGATAAACAGAAATTAGTTTTGATCTCTGTAGCTGGGGCATGGATTTCAAAAGACCCCATGCCTATTTTGAAATCAAGGCCTCCCCATTTAGTCAGTCTTCACAGAATGATGTCAGAAATATAGCATGAAATCACAGAATAGGTTGTGTTGAAAGGAATGTTAAAGATCACCTATTTTCACTCCTCTGCCAGGGATCTAGACCAAGTTGCCCTGTGTCCCACCCAGTCTGGCCCTGAACACTTCCAGGGGTGGGGTATCTACAACCCCATTCTCTGGCCAACCTGTTCCAGTGTCTCACCCTCATAGTAAAAAATTTCTTCTTAATATCTCACCTAAATCTGCAGAATTCCTTTCTAATAAAGTATAACACCTCTGCACCTTGTTACAAGCATCTCTCCTTCTCTAAGATAATTGAAGTATAGCCTGTGAGCTAGTCTTGTATGTAAAGTAGGACTCCGTCTCTCTATATCTGATAGACTTCGCAGCCTGCAAAAAATAAAAATAAAAATACTGTACTCAGCCAGTGAACTCAAGACCTATTTTCTGCCTGAGCTGGGAGGTTGTTTGGAGACATGATGAAGCTATTTATTCAAGAGAAGTTTTCATGCCTGCTCATGCAATGGTTCTGTGTAGTGAGCTTCCATCAAATTCAGCTGGTTCTGTAAGCAAGAGGCAAATATTGAACTGGAACTGATCCAGTCAGCTGTCTCAAGCAAAACTAAAAAATACCTGACTACTAAAAAAATTGAATGGGAAGAGAAAAACAGGTGACCCATTGTTTCAAAGAAATTCAGAATAATTCTGCTATTATTTTATAACTACTTGGTTTAACTCACTTGATTTTGAGTATATATATATATATATATATATATATATATATACATATTTTACTTCTTAAACACAGAAGGGTACAGTGCTGCCACTGATTTTACCAGAAAATTTCCCAGAAAATATCAGTAAAAATTAGCCCTGTGTCTTTCACTAGGAAGCTGATTTTTTTTTTGTTCTGAATGCTATCTTTGCTCTTCCAGACTTGCCACCAAAAAGCAGTGACGGTTTATGTTTGGTTCTTTAAATTCAGCAGACAAGCATCTCACATCTGGTCAATTACCTGTGTCCTACTTGCCCTTTCTATCTAATCCCTCTCATATACAAGTCCTTTATGATGTGACAGTTGAGCATTAAAAACAATGTGAGGTTAGATTAGAAGCAAGCTGAAGGTAACCCCTGTCTGAATGACAGATGCTTGTGTTTTACTTACATTTTCTTCTCCAGCCCAAATGCCTAAGACACTAATTTTTCATATATGATTTTACAGAAATTCAAGTTAGAAGAAAATTTGTTATGAGACATTTTCAAAATTAAAAACATCGACAAAATGAGTTTTGCATAAAAGGTCTATTTATTTACAGTGGTGCTTAGAGGTACAAGATCCTCTATAATTCCTATTAAAAGTGACTGAACTAATCCTGGATTTGATGCTTGGGCAATGGAGTAAAAATAAAGCACTTTAAATGCCTTCTGCTGTTCTGCTGATGGACGACACCTTCATGTTCAGTTTATGAGCAACTATAGTGCCATAATTTTGGGATGCTTCAACATGTTATTTAAACACATTTGAAGTCAAGTTCATTTCTGTTTTGCTGGGAGAACTTGATTTCTCTTTTATCTCATCCTCTCGAATGATATTCTAACATTTTACTTATGACCAATATGTGCCTGGACGAAGTAGTGTCAAAGAAAAAGTGTCCATGGAATAAATATTCCCAAGTCACTGTCAGTTCTTTTGGGGGCTATAGAACAGTTCAAATCAGAGGCTTTTTGCCCTTGCACTGGTGAAAAAAGAACATTTTAGAAGTAGATTTACCCCATATTTGTATATATTTAAACCAATACTCAGATGCTGTCCTTCTGTGCCTAACTCTCAGGTCTCCAAGCATTTGTCTTTCTCTTCATTTTGTTATTTTGTTAATCATAACTAGTTTCAGTAAGACCTGTTTCCAAATCATGGTCAGATGGTGACTACTGGACTACAAAACAATGGGAATTCATTCCTTGGGTTATTATACTGTGGTTTCCATAGCATTCATAATTTCAAGGGGCGCATGACTGCAAAAACTGAAGAAGGCAAAAAATGACTCAACTGGAGAGTGATGTATTCAGTCATTAATGGAGATAATCTGAATGAAGAGCTCAGGCAGTGATTCTTAGTCCCATCTATTTTTCATTCTCGATGTTACGGTTTGCTTGGCTTAATCTTCAAATTTTCAGAAATGACACTTTTTCAGTGATGCTGCATAATACTCAAGATTAATCTGCTATTCAGCATAGAAATAATGAAAAACATTTAAAGTATATTTTAATGTTTTTGCCAATATTAACTATAAACTCCATGACAAAAGATGAAGAACTGTTTATATCTATGTTTTCAGAGCTCTCAGCATACATTCACTCTTTAGCCCCTGACAGTCTGCCATTTCCATGTTCTTAACATGATATTTACTCACTGCAAATTAAAGCAATTATCATTTTTGTATTCTTTCCCTCTGTACTAGTGGAAGCAGTGATCTAAACAGGCTGCTACATTCTGCTGACATATTCATTAGGACTGAATTATGAGTTCAGTGCATCCTGAAAATAGGGACTTCTTAGTACATTTGTACAGGTGTCATTTTGCTGCAGGCACAAACCAGGAAAGGAATGACTGCAAAACCTACTGCTGTACGTACCACTTGTTTTGGTAACCACATCCTCCTTTTCTCTTCAAAAAATAGTACTCCCTTGATAGGATTTTTCTGACAGTGTAAAGAAGTAAGTTGACGTTTGGAACTAAACGTAGGAAAAGCAAAGAGGATCAGGAGTTTTGGGTAGAATGCAGTTTAAAACATGTGATGAGGAATAAAACCCACTTGCTGCAGTATAATTTCTCCTTACAAAAAGTAAAAAAAGCACATAAGTTCACATCACACCATATGTTGTTGAGTTAAATCTACTTCATAGTTTTGAGTCAGGAACATGTACTCAATGAAGTTACAGTTGTTATGGAAAATATGACTTCTTTGTTAGTAAATAACATTAGAAAGCTACAAACAGCCCCCTGAGTGATTTTTGATGTGGTAGATTAACATGCAGAGCAGCCCTTATTGTGTAGGAACGTTAAGACTCCTAATCACTTTAGCGGCTGGAGGAAGTGACTAGGGGTGCAAGAAAGGCTGAACAAGCCTGCTTGTCTGAGAAGAGGAGATCACATAAATAGATTTGTTATACTGCAGGTGGCATTTTAATATTTCATTTCCACATTTTTGAATGAGGAATGTTCAGGCTAATCAGAGAAAGAAGAGAAACAGACCTGTTTTTGCTGGAGACATTTTCTCATTTGATCCTAAGTACCTTATGTGTATGAGTCAAGACATGCAGCCTGCCAAGTGAAAGATAAGTCAGGCTGCGTGAACATTTGTGGTCACATTTTGGACAGACAATTGGAACAAAACTGCAGCTGTTTCAGCATAGCCCACTGAAATGTGTAGAGACATGCTGATATTCTGCTGGCAAACCAATGTGCTCCAGTCTACTGTGTGTTGTATAGTGTTTTGTACCAAAGAAGTTGCTCTGTCAAATAGAGCTATTGTGCTCTTTGTATCTGTTTTAGTTTCTTTGGAAAGAAAAATTGGAGGCATTACTTTCGGAGCAGCCTAAGTGCTTGTAATCACCAGGAGATTTCTATCCTGCCTAGCCAAAGAGGGGAGCAGGATGAAGTTGTTGGTGCCATGTCCATGTGAGTGCTCTGAGTGCCTGTGATGCATGTGACCAGTTGTACGTGTGAGTATAGACGAACAGATTTATATATGCAGATGCATGTCTGTACGTAGACATGTATCACATATCTGTGTCCTGTGTGCATGTTTGTACTGGGAATACATGTTCAGCCTTGTTATCAGCTAGACAGGGGTCATGATGTGTCAGTATCCTAATCTCTGTCAGGCTGTTGGATCCAGCATATATTTCTCTCGCATATTCTGCATTATGTTTACTATACCTTCTGTTTTTCAGAAGGTTTTCACTTGCTATTTATGTTAAGAGACTGATGATAAGTAGAGGTTTCAAACGAAGCAAATTTCTAATGATTGCACCTTTTGGTAGTGCTATACTTATATATCAGAAACATACTACCTTCTCTGAATCCTTGCCAGTAGAAATAGCAATTTAAAAACTATTGCTCTGTGTGCTGCAGTGATCTGCTGGAGCACATACACACTGGGACAGGTCTATGTGGGTTCCAAGAAAACTAAACATCTTTTTTTGCAAACCACTGACCAGGGATAGAGAGCATGGAAATTAGCTCATGACAATAGTGAATCTCCATAACTCAACTAGCTGTGAGTAAGAATGGCTGCCTCTCCTCAATTAATCCAGACATAAGAAAGATTGGATGCATGACAGCTGCTTTGACAAATATCCAGATCATAATTTTTAATCTCTGAAACCTTTATAACCAATGAAATATGACTCTTATCTTCAGGCTTGACAAAATCCTGGAAAGATCAAACTAGTTGGTACTCTCAAAGTAAAAACAACTTGGAAAATTTGGGATAATTGCATATGTTTAATTAAAGAATTCTTTAGTACCTTTAGCACACTGCTACTCTTGTGTCTGCTGAGGGTAATTGCATTTTGGATTGCAATTTCACCCATTTTGACAGTCCTTTCTCAGTTCTTTGGCTTTATAATTCCTCTACTGTATGACTGTGTTTGAATGTACACAGACTGTGTGCAGAGAATGGCTTATCTCTAACAAATGGGAGTGCTCTAGTCAACGTTTTATCGTTCATACGAGAAAAGCTTGACTTTGCCTTTGAGGTTCAGTGTAACTGACTGCATGTAACATTTGAAAAATATTTGGCTTCTTTCACATCCTTGCCCTATTTCGTCCAAAAGAGGGCAGTCTATACCTGACATTCTTTCAAATTCTTGCTCTTGCTCTCTTTTTTTTTTTTTCTCCTGCATTCCATCTATAATTGCACAAAAGGTGGTGACACCTTTCACTTACAGTTCAAAATACGTGGATCCACTTGCTTTGTTGTTAACGAGGAAAAGGAAAACTGCTCACTGCAATTTAGAAAATAATGAAGCATACTTTCTCGTTAAAGTCTTAATTTTTTTTTTTCTTTCTTCTTCTTTTTTTTTTTTTTTTTCCTCTATAAGTGAAAGACAAGAGAAGTCTCCTGGTTTGACCTCGCATGTTAACCTAACAGTTTCATCTGGGGATGTAGTGTTTAGCCTTTCATGTAGTGGAAGGATGAATTCATCCTGGCAGATTTAGTCTCATGCTTCCATGAGGCACCATGTGTCTTCTCTCTCAACATTAAAGCTTCTTGGGACAAACACAGGCATTAGGTAACTTGTTCTTTGACTGTGCAGCAACGCTACCTTATCAAGATATAGTCGTCTTGAGTAGTCAGGAATTCATCAATGCACTGTTCTGTGGAGCGTCGCTGTTGCTTAAATCTGGATTTTCTCCTTCTGTCTTATCTACTGTTGCAGGCTATGCCCCTGATGTATACATGAAAGAAGGATTGCTATTGTGCTACAAGCATACCCCCACCCCAATGCTGTTCCTTTGGTGGTATAGCTTGTTTTTGGTTTGCAGCAGTGCAAGAAGAAACAAGTCCATTCCCTTGCCTTTTATAGAGAAGCTGTATGCTGTGTGAAAGCAGATTTGCAAGTGTCTTAGCATGGCATCCAGTGCAGGAAGTGCAGAAGCTTCTAGTCCTCAGTCTATGACAATTTAGAATACATGATATACTAGTCATATTGGCTCCTAGTTTAGTACCTTTTTTTTCTGTATGTGTAACTGGCATAACCAAAGGCATATAAAAATGACATTTGCAAACACTTTTTTATTTGAGTGTTTGCAATGACTTTATAGTTGGCAACTGGTGAATAAAACTTTCTCACATCAACATACACATCATGCAGCACACATCGTGTACTTTTTATGCACGGATGTGCATATTGATCTGTATATGTATAAGATGCTGTGCATATGTACGTATACCATGAGAATAACTCTTAATGAGGTGCTGTGGCGACTTAGTTAACAATATGGAGTGCTGTAGTGTGTTAACAGCAGACCTACTGATTAATATCAAAAACCTAGAGGTATAATTTTTCATTAATTTATTAATATAACTATTAATTAAAGTGGAATAAATTAACCCCATCAAATTGATCACACTGTAAGAAGTTGTCCAATACAGTCTGCTGTACAGAACTTTTCTTCCACCATGAAGTACTGTGAGGTCTCTATGGCTGTGTATTATGCCAGGAGTTTTGATTGTATGGGAGATGAAGGCCATACATACATATATACTCATCTTACACTTTTCATAGTCCATAAAGTAATGCATGCCTGTTATTTGCATTATCTTATCTTCAGATCTCCTTGTTTCACCTCTTTTGTCTTTTTCCACTCTTTGTAGATCATTGCACCGGAGTTTTTTTTTTTAAATAAAATAACCAAAGGTAAGAAATACTTAACTTGACAGCTAAAAGGCAGTGCTTAGAAATGGGAAAGTAAATTAATAGATGGTCAGTTTCAGGGAGCACTGAAAGACAAGAGGAGAAATAAGACAGTCTATCCAGTAACAGAAATCTTTCACCAGCCTCTGCCTGCTATTTTAGGATGAACAGTATGGGTGTACCCTCCTACAGTCACCTATGAAATCAGTACAAGCCTAAAATTAACCCAACTCTTCTATTATCTGTCTCTTGACAGACTAGCTGAAAGAAAAACTGAGCATTGGGATCTAGATAGTGCTTGGGAATTTGCATCTCAGAGTTAACAATGGGATTTTAAGGATTTTTTAAGAGTCTGTGCACTGAATTCTGTGGTGAATTTACCTTATCTAATGATAGGTGCACATTAATCACTAAGCAAATGTAATACTTTACTCCCTCTTGTGATTATAGCTGAGGGCTAAATTCTGTTATGGTCTGTACTCTGCTACTTACACAGTTTAGGGAAAAACTCTTTCAGTGGTTATAAAGCCCATAGAGGTGAGGAGAAAATCCATTTCCTGTCTTTTTCAGAACAATTACAATATTAAAGCAGGATCTGTCAAAAAGAGGTGTTATCCCACTTAGAAACTGTTGAAATCTTGCCATCCAGTGTAATTTGGAAGTGACTTGAAACCTAGCTACTTGCTACTTATTTCTTAGAACTTCTGTATTCCACTTCCTTTCTTCAAACACAAATAAGGATATCTATGCTTTAGTTTGAATCTGTGGATCAAGAACTCTCCATTGGTTTGATACCAATTAAAAAATCAAGCATGTAAAATATTTGAGTTTTTTGTTTTTCCTTTTTTTTTTTTTAATCCGGATGATCTTTCTGTCTTTTATCAAGTTTTACTTGTTCCTGTGCCTATATATACATCTATCTATAGAATCATAGAATCATTTAGGCTGGAATCTAAAATCATCAAGTTCAGCCATCAGCATACCTACTAAGTTCCATCACTAAGCTATGTCCACACATCTTATCTGTACCTATCCATATCCTCTATCACTCTCTCTATCATCTATATCTCTTAGCATATGTTCATCTTTTGGTTCAGTTTGAATTCTTGCAGACCTAACTCTTAGAAAGTCACCTAAAGGAAAATAGAATGCAGCTACTTTTGTGCAAATGAAATCTTAACACTTACTTACCACTTACTGCTCTGAAAAGTCAGACCAGAAGTTAAATTCCACATATTTTATCTGCTGACTGGTGCTTCTTCTGAGCACCAGTGCTGTCTTATTAGTTACTTTTGCTCAATTCTCAGGATTGGGTACAACCCATCTCCATAGCACTTTGAGTCTACCTGATTTCCATTTCACTTTATGTATTTCAAGTCATCTCTGAACTGGTCTCTGTTTTTCCATTTTACAGTCAAATCTCTCCTATGACAAGTGTAGGTGAAGAAGTTAGTGACAAGCAAACCCACTTCTTGACAAGGTGAGTTTGTGTCTTTGTGAATTACATTTCCAAGAAAGTCTTTTGACTTCTGAAAAGATAGTTGTCAGTGTGATACATACATATATTTATATGTAAAGGTATATATACTTTTGAAGATGTATTCAGGAGCTGCAAACAAAAAAAAAAAAAAAAAAAAAAAAAAGAAAAAAGAAAAAAGAAGTTCATTGGGATTTTCAGAACTGTAGTCTTGTATCTCTGTCTGCTCAGCTACCTTTAAAACATGACCCCAGATGGTTGAGTTGAAGCATCTTAACATGGTTCTCAGTTGAAGAACTTGAGGCTTTGTGATCTCTTCAGAGAGCCTTTGCCTATACTAAAAGGATGTTAGCTCCTCAGCCCAACATGGTTCTAGCTAAATGGGATGATACACAAATTTATTACACAGCATTACTTCTCACCGGATGTGTAGAAAGTCTGCCTTTCTCTTTTATCATAGATTTCTCCAAATTCCCTTACATGGTGCTGATGCTGTGAAGGGATTTCATTTTTAAATCAAAGCTTGCAAAACCCCACATTAATAATGAGGAAGACTATGAGAAGAAGAGTGTGCAAATGCCTATTCTATTAGACATTTGTGTGCATAAAAACTAAAATATAGTCCAATCATGCTTTCACATTCAAGACAAATAATCTCCCTCTACATGTCTACTCAGCTTTAGCTTCCTCTTCCTTATTGTGCATACTGACTGCTTTATGGCTTACAGGTGAAGGTTTGAAGGAAAAGGAAAATCATCGAGAGGCACTGGGTTATACACGTCTTTTGCTGTTGTGGAACATAGCAGCAGAACAGCTCTACACTGAATTTCTGATCAGTTTAATCTCAGGTCCAACATCATAGACAACCAGCTGCAAGAATCAGGGATACTGTTAATGTATAATGAAATGCTCGTCTCCTTTTCAACAGAGGGAATCCAGTTTACATTCAAACTACTGTTTCCTAAGGTGGAGAGTCAGTGTTTTTATGTGTCTGAAAAACTTTCACACAAATCAAAACTGTCATCATGGATGGAAAAGATTTAAAGAAAATCTGAGAGAGGAGAGCTGTGCAATTATTCCCCTTCCTCTCAGATGGCACTCACAGTATCAGGTTTTACAAGTGGACCAGATCTCTGGTGTCTTCAAGAAAACCAATTTGTGATATAGCACATTTTAAACACATACATTATCTTTTTTTTTTGTTTGTTTGTTTGTTTTTGTCTCTGGAACAAAATATAACAGGAAAAATTTAGAAAGTAAAGAAGTTTATTTATAATTAGTATATATACTAGGGCTGCTCTGAAAGTAATGCCTTCTATTTTATTATGTTGGCCTACAAAGTCAGAGGCAGATGTTGGAATGCTAGCAAAGGTTTAACATCCCCACCAATATTGTTACAGTTCGTTGCCATGTGACGGATGGCAGCAAAGGGACAGTCTGACACAATGGAGTTCTATGTGGAAGTGTGGGTGAAACAAAGGTATGGAATGAAACTCTTTCATGTGGGAAAAACTGACCCCATAAACATTCATTAGTGCTCGGGTAATGCTTATGGAGACCAAACAGTGGGCAGTGAATATTGTATTTCAACAGTGGTGACAGCAATGTGAAAGAAAAGCCATGTTCTGCACGGCCATGCAGAGCTGTACAAGCTAATTTCATCACTGGTGAAAATGCATAGTTAACGGCGGCATGAGATGGAACGCAACTGAGCAGTTGGGGCCAAAGTGCTCTGGGGAGCAACATGGCTGGACTGATTACCAGAGCGTTAAACTAGATTTGATGGAGGATGGAGATGCAGTTCCTTGTGACGTAGAAGGGCCTGAGAATGCTGTCTTTTTAGTAAGCTATTGTTTACTAAATTCTCAGCTGTCCAGCAGGACCTTGTGTGGACTCCTCAGAGAAGGTAACATTGCCAAGAGCCTGCCTTAAACCTTCCTGCATCTCTCTGAGATACCTTCACCCTTTGCTTCCCTATGGTGCCTGTATTGCAATGCATGCTACATGGGGAATAAACAGGAGGAACTAGAGATCCGTGCGTGCTTACAGGGATGTGATCTCATTGCAATCATGGAGACATGGTGGGAGAGCTTACACGACTGGCATGCTGTTGTGGATGGGAAGGTGAGGTGGTGGAGTTGCTCTTTATGAGAGAGAGCAGCTAGAATGCATTCAGCTCCGCTTTGGGGGGGATGATGAACAAGAGGATACAGCTTGGGGGTAGGAATTAAGGGGCATGCTAACATAGACGACACTGTTGTGGGTGCGTGTTACAGGCCACCTGATCAGGAGGAGGAAGTGGATGAGGCCTCTTACAAACAGCTGGAAGAAGCCTTGCGATCCCCAGCACTGGTTCTTATGGGGGACTTCAACCACCCTGATACTTATTGGCAAAGTAACACAGCCAGGCACACAAGGTCCAGGCAGTTCCAATTGATGATTACATTCTGGTGCAGGTGGTGAAGGAGCTGATGTGGAGGGATTTGCTACTTGATCTTGTTTTTACTAACAAGGAAGGGCTGGTAGGGGATGTGAAGGCTGGTGCAGCTTGGGATGTGTGATCATGAAGTGGTGGTGCTCAAGATCTTGTGTGGAAGAATCAAAGCAATCAGTAGGAGTGCTACCCTGAACTTCAGGAGAGCCTACTTGGAGGTATCCCATGAGCTAGAGTGTTAGAAAGTAAGGGAGCCCATGAGAGCTGGTTGGCCCTTAAACTCTACTTCTTCTGAGCTTACAATCAGTTGTGAAAGATGAAACGTTTTTTTTTTCCTGGAACACAGGAAGTTCCATATGAACACAAGGAACAATGTCTTTACTTTGAAAGTGACAAAGCACTCTAAGCTACCCAGAGAGGTGGTGGATTCTCCTTCTCAGGAGAGAAGACCCACCAGGACGCTTTTCTGCTTAACTTGGCTGTAGGGAACCTCCTTTTAGCATGGGGGTTGAACTCAGTGATCTCCAAAGGTCCCTTCCAACCCCTGCGATTCCATGAGACTGTAAATATTTTATATGGAAAAAAAAGAAGCAGACAGCATCTGATTTATTCTCTGTCTTGTGCAACATGGGCCTTTTTCTCTTCTTTATGAAATACGGAGATGATAAGTCAGTCATTAAATAAAGTTTTGGGAGTGGGTGAATTTGTTACCTCCAAGCTGAGAGTTTTTAAAATCTGAATGGAAATACTTTCTTAACATTGTCAGGTGAGCACAAAGAAAGATATGGCAATGGCAGTTACATCCATTCAAGTAAACACTGTCATTTTCTTCTAAAAATACATCGTTTCATGTCAATTTATAAATATACATCCGATCTATCATGTCTATGTAGGTAAAGAGACAGAACCAATCAGATAAAAAAAATCAGCTTGAGGGACCTGTATGTGACATTTAAGAGGTCTGGAGTTCAGTATTTTAAGAAAATTAACAGTTCAAACATTCTCTACAGAAGTTTTCAAAAGTTAGAAGAGGGTTGAATCGGGCTTTATGTGATAAAGTGTACTACACTTGTTCATGTTGGAGAATGATTCAAATCTTAGGAACAAGGCCTCAGTAGGACATATTTCATTTACAATTAATCACATGCATAAATGCTTTTGTTAAATGGATCTCCATAGGAAACTTAGCTAGAATGACTACCTGTTTTTAGTATTAACTCTGTGGGATATATCATAGGAAAAATGTTTTTAATAAATAATATGTATTTGTTCAGAGGACATTCAGTGAAGATAAAGGTTCTGAAGAAGAGAACTGAGCAAGTGAAAATCTCGGCAATTGAGATACTTCAAACATAATGAAAGAGACAGTCAAGAATATTTGACCCAGGTGTATTTCCTCAGTTCTTAACACTGCTTTATGGCTTAATACCATCTTAACACCACTGCCATTAGAAGAAGTTACCTTACTGTAGATATGCCAACACACACAGTGTTCAAACATAGTCCTCTATGAAAATTTCAGCTAAAATATAATTTAAAAAAGTGGATGTACCTCTATTTTGTTCAAGCTAATTATATATTGTGACTTAATATGTTAGAAACAAGAAATAATGAAGACTGTATATTACTTTCACAGTTGGCGATCAAAACATTATTTAGTGCTTCTGTAATTATGATGTATTAGGAAAATTCACGTTCAGATTCACAATGTCCACCTGAATTGTGTGAACTAGTTGGAGTGCACTGAGCTATAATAGAAATCATATAAGAGAACTGTTTAAAGTATGCTAGCAGACTTTTCATTGATGATGTATTCAACTAAGTTTGTTGTTAAAAAGCCATAGGTGCAAAGCACATTAAAATGTAATTGCAGTGACTGTTCGATACAATTGTTGCATATTACAGATTAGGGCATATTTTAACTATTTACTTTTAAAATATTTAAGCACCAGGGCAGCCATATCTAAAAGATCATAGAAAAGGAAAAGGTAAAAAGGAACCATAAAGCCAAATGACAAAGAGAACAAGAGTTATGAACACAATTGTTTGAGCATTGCAGTAAGTGTGTGAATGGACAAGAAAGTGCTTAATGCACTCACATACACATTTTCCACCACAGGAAGAAATCAAAATGCACTTAACCACAGGTTGCTGTGCACTGCTGAGTTTTGACTAGTCTCCTCGAACGTTAATCATTTGCAAACTCTCAACTGCTATTGTGAATAGAAAATAAATAGACAGGAAGTTCAATTTCTTTGCTTTTCTCAGAAATTATTCTGCATATTGCAATTGTTTGTCTAATTCTTAAGAAACCTTCACTCACCTTAATAACATCTCCATCTCAAGTCCCTTCTCCACCTTGTGTTAAATGAATGAGAAATTTACAAAAAATAAGTGGATTATAAAGCTAACAAGATAATGAAATAAAATTACAGGGGAAAAATTAACAAGCTTATACCCTCAAAAAATGAAGAAATGGAGATTTCAGAAAACCTATTAACGACTAGCTTGTGGTTATTGATTTTACATGGAAGGCAATCAAATCCAGTAGTAAGCTCCCTTCAGAGATAATTCTGTTTGAAGGGTGGACAAGCATGTATGTTACACTTCTCTTGTCTACCACTGGCATGAAGCACAGTTGCATCAGCTGCTTAATTAATGAAGGCTGACTTGGATCTAAGTTGAAGGAATTTGAAACCTTCAGCTTTGGTGGGAGTCACATGGTTAAGAGCAACAAGAGTAAAAGCAACATCTACAACTAGCAGCTGGAAGTGGGCTTCCTTTGTATAGGTTGAAAAGAAGTGAAGAAAAAATTAAACCTACCTACTACTTTATGGAGAAAGCACACTGGTTCTAGTCCCACAGAAAAGTCTGTCCCTCTCTGTATTATCCACAGCAGGTGTTGTGTGATAAGCCTATACACTGGAAGCAGCAAGATTGGAAAAAAAGCTCTGCTCACTTCCTTATAAAAATGAGAAGCACTCGCAAGCTAGAACCTGCTTCCTTGGTAGTGGCCTGTATTCTAAAGAGGTATTAGAGACCATTACTCCTCCTTCCATCTCTGCAGCTGATGAAGACAAACTCAGAACCCTCAACCCCTACTTTTCACATAAGTATTCCAATCACAAAACTATGAAGCAAACATTGAGATAATATTTCTGTGTGTATTGCTTTCTTCCAGTTAATCAAAATTAAAATCACTTTGTTTCACCTGTTCTCAGAAGATGAGAAGAAAAAATGATTTCCAGAGGCTGAGTCTGGTGTTCAGCATTTTCTGTTCATTCCCAGGGTAGACACAGGGTGGGGACAGCTGTCTGGGGAATCACTCAGTGAACTTAGTTCAAAACTTCTTTCCTGTGGTCTGTCTCTGACCTTACAGGGAATAAAGGTTTTCCTTTTAGGTGAAAAAGATTTCTGAAATATGTAAACCTACATACATAAGCCTGCACATGTACCTATAAACTTCAGCCCTGTTTGCTTGTTGGGCATCCTCTATACCACAAAACGTTGAAGGGAGACTGACTATATTAACTAATACTTTTCACTATTTAACTTTTGTGCTTAGTTAGGGATTGACAAAAGTGAGCCAATGGAGAGATACGGAGTCTTCCAGAGGGTGAAGTGGTACATTCTGCTCTGAACTGTCCTGTTTGTCTACTCACTGATACTAAGCTACTTTTGTTAGTAGCAGTAAATTTCTTAAATCTCTTAAAGCCTGCTGTTTGCATTCAGACAAGTTCCATGCAATTTTCTGGAACTTGACTCACAGTAATATATGCAGTCTTGAAGATTCAAGGAGACAGTAAACATGCTGCTGATGTAATTTAACTCTTAAACTCTCTTGCCATTCCTACTCTTTAATGATGATGGTTACCTGATCACTCCCTGTTGGTAAAAGTGCTTCATTGTCTGAAGAACTTAAATAAAAAATCTTATATTGTAATACTGGCAACACAGACATGACCAAAAGAAGGAAGGAATTAACTGTTGCTTTGGAAAGCATGGAAATTTTAGAAAACTAGTCTTGGACTGCCATCAATTGCTTGCTGGCTGTAGAACTGCCAAAATGAACTCATGCATTGTAACAGCGAAGCTTTTTTCTTCTTCAAAAAACTCTCTTGATTTTATTTTGGCATTTATAGTGAATCAGGATCACATTGATCTGCTAGTAATTTGCATCACTTTACTCATCTGTTCATTACAAAACTCATTTTGGAGATGCAACTTCATCTTTCTCAGAGAAAAATGGAACTTGTCTGAATTGATCCAAATGGCAGTAAAAAAGCAGGTCAGGGAAATAAGACTTGTTTTATTATAAAAGCTCAATGACCTCTTTACCAACAGTAAAATTTTAACAAAAGGTAACCATCAAAATAAATAATTTTCAATGTAGGCAGTAATGTCCTCTTCAGACATTACTCGATATCTCAACAGAACTGTATTTTATATTCAGTATTAAACTTTACAATAAAGAAATCACAGAATTTCTGTCAGGATAGTATGATTTATTCTTCAAGAATGTGCAACAGTGGCTGATAATATAACAGAACTAAAATTAAACTCAAGGCTTTCTGCAGATTAAAATATCCAAACACTGTCAGCCATGAAGAGGTCTGTTGGAGCTTAGCTGGTGGTGATTAACATCTTGTGATGGAAGACAGTTGCACTTTGAGTTCTCATTTATAAGTACTGTATCCTTTTCAATTAGCAATTTATTGATTGCTAGAGCTCACTGGGTCGATAGACTGTCTATAATTGAGGTTTATATGCATCTACTGGAAGGCATATGAGGAGCAGCTGAGGTCCCTCTGTTTGCTCAGCACAGAGCAGAGGAGCTGAGGGGCCTGATGACGGCTGCAGCTCCTTACAGGGAGCGGAGGGGCAGCGCTGAGCTCTGCTCTGCTCTGGCCAAAACTGGCCAGAGTTCTTCCTTAAATCACTTGTTGCAGGCAATCCCAGTGCAGAGTGTAATCCCCCCTTCTTTTAAATAATGATTCATATTCTCAAAGATCACCAGGTGAAAATGAATGGAAAAAAAGAAAAAAAATGAATGCGTATGTGAACTATGAAGCTTACATGTGTAATTACAATACCATTTTAGTAGACCTTCACAGACTTTCATTAATCTGAGCAATTCAGGTCAAGAACAGTATGAAGGTAATGTGTGTTTCTATTCTAATTCAGCCACAAAAGTGTTTCACCCCAGGAAGGAGCTGGAAACAGTTTTAAATAATCTGTTCTTGAAATCCATGTTTCCAGTGGTGCAAGTTTGGAGGGGAGATTTTATTTACAAACTTTAGAATACTTAATGATACTCTAAATGACTCCAAATGAAATAAGAAGAGGGTGTGTATATCAGGAGGAATGGAGAAAAAGGGAGATGTCCTCTGATGTCTTTATCTCTGAAGAAATAGTATAAAAAATAACCAACTATCCTTCCATGCTTCCAGAATGATTTTAGTCTGTGGAGGAGTAAACCATTTCTGTTTCTATGATTTCAAGTATCTTTGTTTTCTCAGAAACACAGAGCATATTCTGACCCCAATCTTATGCAGTATTTTAATTCCTCTCCAGTTTAGGAAATACTTTAAGTGCTATTTTGGACCTGCTAATTCTCCATTTAATGTCTTGGAGAAAGAAAGAAGCATGTCAAATGTTAGCTCTTGTGCAAGGTAACAGATATATACCTTATGTTTGTGGAAATAGAAAATGGCTGCAAAGGTCAAAGAGAGCTAGGAAATAAGTGCCCAGGCTGGCAGAGAAGTAGCGGCATTGGCAGGAGAGCAGGAGCATATCACTGAGCTGCGTGATGTTTTGGCAGTAGAAGCAGTACTAGGGAGGAAGATGTTCACTGAAACTGGGATGAGAGGAACCAGTGATGTTAACTGTGTTAAGCAATCACAGCTAACTGGTTACAGTACAGCCTTCTGCTCAACCAGATGGAGCCAGTCACCAAGTTATGGGGTAATCTCACTATGGTTACAGAGAACATTTTTTAATGCTTTTTACTGTGGAATAGCAGAAATGAGTCTGTTGATGGTATCTGGGGAAGAATTTGTGTATTCTGATGCTTCCATCAGAATACTCACTTATTAGCCATGGGACTCCAGGAGTGGGAAGTCACCCTGAGCAACATGATGATGTCCTGCTCATCTGTGTACAAAAGGCACTCCTCATCAAAAGGGTGTGGTCTTCTGTACAGCATAGTTCTATACAAGACTTGTATACTTGAATATGTGCAGTCCTTATTTATGTTGTTCACTGGTAGAACTTCGCTCTCATAGAATTTTGCATGCTCTGGGGAAAGAAAAGAACCAAAACAGAACACAAAAGTGTACCAAACAGTAAGTGGAATCATTTGAGAAAATTTTGTCAGACAGAATGATACCTAAATCCTCCCTCTGCTCCTTCATCACTTTTCCATTGACTTGAAAAGCCTAGAATAAATCCCTCCTGCTACTGAAACTTTGTCAAATTAATTTAAAACTAACCTTTTTTGACATTATCTCATTTTTCTTCAGTATTTATCCATCCTCCCACAGGTCATTTACGTCTGTTTCTGTCATATGTTCCAGTCCTCTTGGGAAGGCAGAATATTATAGTTTTAATATAATTTTTTCACAGTGTCTATCTTGCTGCCTCCTGTGTCACTGAACTTGTCTCAGAGTTTCAGATGTGACAGTGCCTTCTTCACAAGTCTCTTGGTAGGTATGCCTGCACTCTCCTCCCTGCCCCTAGGGGATAAAAGAAAAGGAAAAGTCTGTTACTCCTTTAACCTTGTTCGCGCCTTGTCTGTTCGGAATCTGGATCTCCTTTTTTTCCCCTTTCTTGATCTTTTATTATTGTTCTTTTTGATGTTTAGCAAGAATTTATTTTCTTCCCTTTCATTCTTTATTATTAAGGCTGACTGTGTAATGCATATGACCCTCAAAAAGCATTAAATGTCGAATTGATTAGCTGCATTGGAGGGAGAGAAAGAGCAAATTGCTCATTCACTTTAGGACTCAGCCCAAAGATCCACTATGTGTCTGATGCTCACTTACCAACTACAATCTCAGTGAAGGAAACTAATAATTTTATTTTGATTGTATGAATTTTTAACCGGATTTCTTTCTTATTCATTGCAATCTAAAATCTTCATATTAAGGACCAATTTTCACAGGACTTAGTCACTAACATGTATTTACACAATTTGCCATGAGTTTGACATTGCTTGAGAAACCTGTAACTATTTGACATTTTTTTCTGGCAAAGAAGCTGGAGGTGGTTAAGTCATGTTGATATAAGGTGTAATAAAAGCAATCTGTTCCCTATCATCTTGTCCTTTCATGCCTACTGACCTTGTACCTCTTGAACCATGCAGTGTTTTAGGTAGTAATTAGAGACTAAGGGCTGTGTCAGAGCTTGTAATTATGAGCCTTCAGTATTACAAGGAGCTGAAGGCTGAAACTTCAGAGGGAGAGAAAGAAAGGAGGCTCCAGATACTAGCACCAACCAGTATACTGTTTTTAACTGAAATTTTCAGAAATTATTACATTTTCCCTCAGTCTTTTAGAAAGCTCACACTGTGCTTTTTGTGATGGAGATGTAGGACACAGTGTAAGTGGGTGGTGTTCAGTACTTCTGGCTGCCCACACCTAACAATCTAAATGGGTAATATGTGTTCTCTAACTCAGGTTATCAGTAGATCTGTAGGCACAGGGAATGTGCTGGCAAGAAATGAAGTTCAGCTATGATGGGTGCTATTTTCTCTGCATGGAGAAATTCAGTTCCACACCTCTGCTTCAGAACTCATTGAGAGTCACCCTGCGGAGAAGGACTTGGGGGTCCTTATGGTCAAAAAGCTGGAAGGCTGACTATATCCTGGGCTGCATTAAAAGAGGAGTGGTAGAATCACAGAATCACAGGATTGGAAGGGACCGCAAGGCTCATGAATCTGCCACATGCAGGGCCACCAACCTCCCCATTTAATACTAGACCAGGCTGCCCGGGGCCCCATCCAACCTGGCCTTGAACACCTCCAGGGATGGGGCATCCACAACCTCTCTGGGCAGCCTGTTCCAGCACCTCACCACTTTCTCTGTAAAGAATTTTCCCCTGACATCCAACCTAAATCTCCCTTCCCTCAACTTAAAACCATTTCCCTTTGTTATCAACCCTTTCAAAGAGTTGATAAGATTGAAGAGTGAAGTTGAAGAGTGGCAGCAGGGAGTGGGCCTTTGTAAGGCCTGATCTGGAGTATTGTGTCCAGGCCTGGGACCCCCCACTAAAAGAAAGATGTGGAGCTGTTGCAGAGGGTTCAGATGAGGAACAGGAAGATGATCAGAGGGCTGGAGCACCTTTCCTGTAAAGAAAGCATGCGGGAATTGGGCTTATTACACTTGGGGAAGAGAAGGGTACGGGGAGATCTCATTGTGGCCATCCAGTACTTCAAGGGAGCTTACCAGCAGGAGAGGGACTGACTTTTTATGTGATCTGGTAGTGATAAAAAAAGAAGGAATATCTTAAAACTAAAATATTTAGATTTGAAGTTGGGAAGAAATTTACGCAGGGGTGGTGAGGCACTGGCACAGCTGCCCATAGAAGCTGTGCTGCCCCACCCCTGGAGGCACTCAGGGCCAGGTTGGATGGGGCCTTGGGCAGCTGAGCTGGTGGGGGGCAGCCCTGCCCATGGCAGGGTGTTGGAATTGGATAATCTTTAAAGTCTTCTCCAACCTAAGTAATTCTATGATTACATGATTCATCTGCACTTCTGCGTCAGATGCCACTTGCACCACTTCTGCCACTTCTGTGTCAGGCTGCACTTCTGCTGCCATCTGTCTCATGGCAATAAAGTATAATGGAATATTGCTGGGAAGGTTCAATCCCTACTGCCATACCACCAATATCCACCTCTGATGTTGTGGATCACATAATAAAATAGGAGGCATTGATACAGAGCTGTCACTGTATTCATTTTAAGTAGCAGGAAGGAATTTCTTTCCCTCAGGGGTTGGTTATAGTGGAAGCTGGAAGACCTGAAAAATTGAAGGGGAGCAATAGGGAGTGCTACAGGAAATACAGTTCTGAAAGATATTTTCAGTACTTCCTTTAAGATTTGTGCTAAATTTTCCAAGTGACAATTTATCATTCAGTGTATTCTTGAAACAAAAATAGCACTCATCCTAGCTATTAACTACATTTTATTGACAGGGCTCTTAAAAATGTCACACATTTCTAATAAGTAATTTTAAATGTAATCTATGACACTGAGATCAGCTATACTCTCACATCTCATGTTCTAGTATCTGAAATGTTCTCACATCTGACTTGACAAGCAGTAAGGAAGGTAATAACAACAAAACAAAAAATGTGACTGTCTATATAGACATGTGCTCATATAGACAGAACGTCCCTCACATCACTCAAATCAGATCCAGAATATAAACTTAGCTGCATTGACTAAAGTGCATTTGTCAGTGCTTTAAGCTTTTAAGTATAAACAACATTTATATCTGCCCTTCTTTTTAGTACTTGGTTGGCATTATACTATCTATAAATTGGGAAAAAATACTCATCAAGGAAAATGGCCATGCTTAAAGAGGTCTGAATTAATTTTATGATCTCTGAAGTTGCAAGACTGGGCCTTACTCAGTGCAGTATTTTAACTGTTCCTTTCTGTGATGCTTGTGACAGTAAATGAAGTGGGGTTTTGTAACGTGACTTAGTAAGGCAATATGTTAATGGACTTCCCTCTGTGCGGACTCTACAACCCTCTGAAAAAGGTTGGATGTCAAAGGTATGACTCCAGGAAATCTGTGTTTATTCCCCAAACCTCAGGCAGTGGAGGAGGAAGCAAGCTGAAGTTTCTGCCCCAGAGAAGCAGAAAGCGGGGGTAACCAAAAGTGTCGGAAGCTCTAAGGACATAACCTCCATGGTTTCCACATGAAACACATGTGGAAGGAGCTGCAAACATGGAAAGTGGCCAAGGAAGGGTTATGTCATTAGGCAGAGACTAGAACTGTGTTGAACAGTAGCTACCCTTGTTTGTTCTACTGCTCACTAGATGTTCACACAAAAGGATCGCTAAATAAACAGTCACTTTTGGGACCAAAGATCAGTTTCCCCAAAGAAAATAGATGCTTATTGTTGTTAAGATGCTTGTGGTCTGAAGTGCTGTTTATTTTAGAAATGGATCATATCCTTAGAAGTCAGATTTTGAGTATGGTGACTGGACAGGATGGAGAACACATTTAAATAGGCTTGCTGCAAGTAAATGTAGAAGAAAACAAATAAAATTATGACTGTACTGCTTCATAGTGCTTTTTTCCTTTATAGTTCAGTAAAATGAAAACGGAGTCCTGAATATGTTTGACCAGCAGAGAAAGCAAGTACTCCCTTTTCTTTCATTCTTGGCATGCCCTGATTTGAACATAGCAGATCACAGTGCTAAAGAGCGTTTTGCAAGCCTCAGCAGACTTATCCTCACTTTGGGTTAAGCTGATGGCCTTTTCTATTTCTTACCATGGTGGTTCTTTCTTTAAACATTCAAAGAATATGCGCCATGGCACTTTATTATTGAACGTCTTACAGCCTCTTTCAGAAAGAAGCAATGAAAATACTACCTTACAAGGCAAGAATTGAAAATAGAAGACTTACGAAATAATGTGATAGGAAAAACAGATGCAATAACAAAAGTATTGCATAGAGCATCAAGAAGATTGCAAAGTCATTCAAAGTTGCTCTGTAGACAAATATAAATCATTTAAATTTTCAGCTTCAAACATTTGATTTCTTAATTACAGTTTTATCTAATTATAGCCACTAAAAAAACCAATATGCTCATAAGGGCAGTTTCTAATTTTATTTTAATATTTTGCATAATCTTTTTTCTGGTAACTACAAATGGGTTTGAAGGGAATTTTAAATGCAAGAATTTGCGTTTGGCTTTGTTCAGTATAAACTTTTTATTTTGGTGCTTTTCAGAACTGTGTTATATAAAAATGCAAAGCTTCCTGCTGAATGTGTTTTCAGTAAAACTTTTTCCTTAGAAGAAATAAATCCTAAACTTTCAGTCAGTTTTATCAAGAGGAAGAGAGAATTTTATGATTTCCCTTTCAGCAAGGGAATCTGTCTATGCAAATGTTATACAGTTTGATTTTCTCTCTATGTCCCTACAGCTGTACTTTCCATTACTAGTTTCCATTCATCACATTCCTCCTGGTAAGATCTCTGACTCAAAAAGTGAAGTTCTTCAAAAGTTAAACCAGCTTTTCAGTGGTTTTAATGTGCAGAGTGTGCTGTCTGGAGAACTGATATAGGAGATATGTGGAGCACACCTGATGCATATGGCTGATTGCTGACTAGGAGCCAAGAGGCTTAAGTTTTGCTCAGATCCCAGAAAGCAGCTGCTTCTAAATTACAAAGGCTGTGTCTACATTACTGTATAAATTTGGATCTGGAGCATTCTTTTAAAACAGTTCTGAAAATAAAGTTGTTTTAGTGCATCTTTGTTCACAGATTTAAGAGAATTTTCAGAGATCTTGAAATAATTTCCTCTCAGATAAAACAAAACCAGGTGGTGCACTACAGGATTGTACCTAGCATGCTCCTGCCCCAAATGGTTATTTGGCCTGTGGGATTTAAGTAAAGCTAGTCTGACATGGAAGTCCCAGAATAAGTGTAGTGTGTGGATACTGGATCCTCAGCATTTTGTCTCCAAATCTGGCTGTTTCCCACATCTTACTGTCACAGACATATCCACATTCAGTACTCAGTTTGTGTTCAGCAACCTGGTGAGTACTAGAGTGAGAAATCCTTGATGATGTAAGAAAAATATAGATATTTTTGTAATGAAAATACATATATATTTAAATTTGCAGCATGGCTAGTGGGTATGATTTCACCATGGGATTGGAGCAAGGTGAGTGGGAGGTAGTTCTACCTGAAAAACTGGTGCTGTAGAAAGTGAAGAATATAATCGTGAAAAAGCAGTTTCCAGCTTTGCATCTCACATTCAGGATGAGTTATGATTCAAACACCTATTTAAGAAAATCATTTCAGTAGCACCTTGTCTCTTGAACTGGATTATTCTGACTGCAGAAGAGCAGGCATAGTATTGCCGTACTTTTCTGGCACAGTCTTTATATGTTATTACCCAGATTAAAGTTTGGACAGCTTGTCCATGAAACCATTCAAGGTATTTCCTGAGCTATGCATGCCACAACCAAAGAAGCCCCAACAGTAGAGTTGCTGATGGTTTGGACTGCAAAAAAAAAAAAAAAAAAAAAAAAACAACAAGAAAATATTTTCTTAACCTGTCAGTATTATTCAAGCCAATACAAAGGTACTAAAAGCTTTCAGTAATAAACATGAAGTGTATGTTATGCCTAAAACAAACACATTTTTTTTCTGAAAATAAATTTCATGAGGCTGTGCAGAAAGTCTCTGAGGTTTTGAGTAGTTTTTAATACGAGCTGAAGCCGTTAGGTAATAAAGACTTTGGCAATACTGAGAAGTGGAAATGAGAAGAGGATCCATAATCCTTAGAACTATCGTTTTCAAGTGTCTTAAAAGAGAGAATGGGAATTGGCTATAACCTAGTTTACTGTGCTAGCATAGGTAGAATAGAAAGCAATATTATTTGCATGCAAATTGATATTGTCCAAATGCATTCTTTTGTTTGTAGATAATGGCCAGGACTCTTTGCAAAAGAAAAAAACGTTATGTGGCAACATAGGAGAGGAAGAAAATATGCAATTTAAGCTGTAAAAATGTGCTGTTAAAGAAATATGATTGACAAAACTGTGGCACAGTTGTTCCATTTACACATGATCTTTATGTTGATTTGGGAAATTATGTGAAATAATTGTTTTATCAGTCCCATATTGTTTTGAATTTGGGCACTTGTTTCTATACAAGTGTTAGACTTTAGCATACTGTCAGAAAAGGAAGTATCAGAGAAGTAGATCAGGATCTAAATGCAATCAGTGGGAATTTCTTTGATTTTTAGTAGGAAAACATTGAGGTCTGTATCCATGCCAGAAGGACAACCTGTAGGTTCTCCCTCCACCCATGCACAGTCAGAGCAACATGCCAGCCAACAGCAGCACGCACTGTTACTCATCCAAAAGGCAGGGTCTTAGGAAAGCAATCTTAATCCAAAAATTGACAGTTCTGAGTGTATCTTTGCAGAGGATTAATCTTCAGTTATGAATTTGGGGAGCTCTGTGGAACATTTTGAAGACTTAAATATTGAGTGTAAGCATTAGTGTAAATATGTTGAACTCAACCTAAATGAGTATCTAGGCAGCGCTTTTTGATAAGAGCTGTTTTGGCATGACATTGATTCCATAGTAAAGCAAATTCCACAGCATGGTACTGTGTCTCTGCAGGAACTTTTCAGCATGGAGAGAGATCTGCTTCTGGGTGTTTACAAAAACAGTTATGTGAGCTCTATTAGGCATCCAGTAGGGGAAAAAACATAAACTCTACATATTTGGATAATTAAATTATTAAGTAAACGTTATGTAAGGCAGCAGGATCGTTATAAATGTTAAAATTAAATTCTGACTGCAAAAGACAGCCAGGTGTCTTTGTTCCCCTCCAGGAGATGATTATGTCTTGATAAATCAAATTCCCTTCGGTGGCCTTATTGCGATTCCAGAACAGTCTTATTATTTAGCAGCGCAGTGTCATTCTGCATTGGAAAATCAAGTTCAGTAGGCTGAACAACTTAGAGCAGAGCTACATAAATCCCATGGATCAGTGTTACCACTTGAAGTATTGATCAGGACTCTCTCCATTTTTAGGAGAGCTGCTCTGAAAGTAATACATCCTACTTTATTATATTGTTCCATGACATCAGAGGCAGATGTTGGTGGTGGATGTTGGAAGACAAATGGATGAGGCCAGGCTCTTGTTGGTAATGTGTAGTGATAGGACAAGGAGCAATGACCTAAAACTTGAACACAGGAAGTTCCATATAAACAAGCAGAGAAACTTATTTATGGTAAGGGTGAGAGAACACGGAACAGGTTGCCCAGAGAGGCTGTGGAGTCTCATTATACGAAGATATTCAAGACCTGTCTAGACACCTACGTGTGTGAGCTATTGTGGGGAACCTGGCTTAGCACAGGGGAGGACCCAACGATATCTTGAGGTGCCTTCCAAATCCTGCAGTTCAGTGTGATTCTGTGTGATTCTGTGTATGGCAATAGAGGTTGAACCTTCCCACAAATATTCTGTTACATTTTTTTGCTGTGTGACAGGTGGCAGCAGAGGGGAAGTCTGACAAAATGGCATCTGACATGGAAATGTGTATGAAGCAAAGGTGAATGAATTCTTCCATGAAGAAAAATTGGCACCCACTGACATTCATCGATGCTTGTTGAACATTTAGGAAGACCAAACAGTGAATGTGAGCACAGTGAGGGGTGGGTGGTTTGTTTCAGCAGTGGTGATAGCGACAGAATGTCACTTGTACTGGTGCAGCTTTTTGGGAACACTGCATTCAGGCTCTTATTCAGCACCAGTAAAGATGCATAGTTAATGCTGGTGACTATGTTGAAAAAGTAGTCTTTTGTAGTCAAGAATTTGTTCTATCAAATAGTGTCACTGTGCTCTTTGTTGTAGTTTCTGTTGAAATTATGATAGGAAGCATTACTTTCTGAGTGATCTATGTATATTCATGTGTTGAATTCCATTTTCCAAGACTTTCAAGGTGTATTCTGTTGAATTAATATTACTGCAACCTGGCAGTAAGGCTAGGAAACAGGAACGGTTAGGCCATCTAACAGCCATCTCCTCCTCACCTGATCCTGTTCCCTTGTGCTGGAATCAGTTCAAATCACTTCAAAAGGAAAATCAGGAAATCCATTAAAAAAAAAAAAAAAAAAAAGTATTTATGCAGATTACAGACTTCAGGAGGAAAAGATCTGCTTACTTAGCCTACATCAGAGGAGTTACTGACAGGTTTTTCAAGCCAGACAGGCATCACTGCAAGGAGAAACCTTTGCTCTTAGTGTTGGATGCTTGACCTTGTCTTCCCTCCTTGTAGCTGGGGAGGCAATGAAGAATGGAGAACTGCTGCACGGAGAGGATATGAGAGGTTTCTTGCAGGATGCAGAAGGATTTAGAGTGAAAAGCCTTCTTGCCCCAGAGTTACCATGTATCTTTACAAAGGCAGCAGTTTATTTGGTACAACAGTTCTTCGCTCTCAGTTCTGGTTCCAATGAGCTGCACTGGGAAGCCCCTTTTTGCCTAGTGCTGGAGTGACCTAGTTCGCTCAGCTGCTTATACCAACAGGTGCTTTTCTGTCATTTCTGGTTAAAATGTTATATATAGTCCTACATAGGATATATAATACTTATACACAGAACTTTGTATTATTTTATTTAGAAGAGTGTTGCTAGCAGCATTATTTCTCTTGCCACCAAATAGACAAAAGCAAACCCTAATCTGTTTTCATGTTATACACTAGTATGCTCATATTTTGGAATGATGTATTTATACAGTGGTATGGACTGCTTTCAACCACATGTAATAAGTATGGGTATGCAGTTTTGCATATATATGAAATGTTATAAGATAAATGTGAATAATGATGTTACTATTTTAGTTTTAATTTATACTCCAAGGCAAGAGGTATAATTTCTCTGTAATGGTTTTATCTCAGCTGTTTGAATCCAGCTGAGAGCCAGCTGTGTGCCCAGAGCTTCTCAAGGGTGTGATTATTTAATGATAAAACTCATTTTCTGTAGTAGCTGCTGATTAGTATTGCAAAAATTACTTTAACAGACTGAAGTGGTAAATTTTTGAGCTGAAAGAAGCCAGGGTTAACTACTCAGAATATTGAGCAGCCTTTTCAGCAGAAGTGTAGTAAGAACCGTAAAATAACACTACCTGTCAAAATACTTGGCTGAAGTCTAGAGTCCAATTCATCTTATAGCACTAAGTTGTCTGCCAAGCTTAAAAAAAACTTTTCTACCATGCCATTAACATAATAACATTTAGTTACACATTTCTTTAAATGCAAAAGTAATTCCAGGTCAAACGGGCTTTGTAAGTCTTGTATTTGACCTCCACTGTGGGTAACAGTCTCCGCTGGGGAAGACTTTCTGTTCATTCACTTTGAACATAGGGTTGAATGCTATGGTAGATTCTGAATAGGAATTTTGGAAATGGAAATAAAGCTTAAGGTAGAGAAAAGAAAACTATTATGATGATTATTATGAGATGCGTGTCCAGTTTTGGTCCCCACAATTTGAAGAAACCATGGTCAGACTGGGTAGGGTCCAAAAGAGGGCTTCCCTTCCCCTTCCTGTTCCCGTTCCCATTCCCTTTCCCGTTCCCATTCCCGTTCCCGTTCCCGTTCCCGTTCCCGTTCCCCTTCACCTTCTCCTTCCCCTTCCCCTTCCCCTTCCCTTCCTTTGTTCCCCTTCCCCTTCCCTTGTTCCCATTCGCCTTCCCTTGTTCCCATTTCTCTGCTGTTTCTGTCATACTGAGCTCAAATTTCGAAAGATAAATTGTAGCTTAAAACTGCACTTTGAATTTCAAATAAGATATTTTTGGTCTTACTGTAGTAAAGTATTTGATTTTGAAACATCCAAACTTTAGAACATTAAAAATGCCTTTTCTTCTTTATATCTCTCTAGAAGTTTAATATTCAGATAAATTTATCCATCATTAAAAAAAATAAATACTACTTTGGATGTTTTGATGACCAAATCCACCAGCAGACTAGTGGTTCTGGTGGATTAAGACTAGATAAACCTAGAAAGCCACCACTAATCATCAGTATTGGTTTGCTTGGGAGTTTTCAGTTACGTATTTGACTTTCAGTTTGGGAGACCTTTACAGATTATAGCTAATGATAGTAGTGAAATCTTCTAAGGATAAAATGATATCAGTGTTTGTTGTCTGATAATTAGCAAAAACATGCAGAATTAAAATTTCACATTTTAGTTGTGGAAAAAGTTGTTTAGTTGTTCCTTTCAGAAGGAAGCAGCCTTCTGAAAATTACAGCCAAGGGATAGAGTATGAGATATAAAAATTGTATTTGAGTTATTATTACCATCAGCTTTTATGTAAATGATTCCCCTTACTTACAAACACACACACACACACACACACACACACACACACACAAAATTTTTCATCCCGATTTAAAACATAATTGCAGCCCTTGACAGACTGCCATTGATTTTTTTTTTTTTCATAGAATGAATTAAAATATTTTAAGTAGGAAAAGATAGAAAGGAACATTATGTCCCATTAAACTAATCAAATGTACTAAAACTAACCCCTCCACTCCACATCCACCCCCTGCTGTCATCTACAGCATCAAAATGGTTATGAATGGACAAATCCACTTGGCAGTTTACAAAATGAGGTCGAGATAAGTGTATGAAAAAATAAAATCAAAGCTCTTCATAGCTAGCAAGATCCTGCCTTTGTAGCAATGAGTTTAAATCAGGGCAGCAAGATCAGTAAAGTGCTTCCAAAACCTTCCAAGAGCAAATTATAATTTTCTGTTTCCTGACTCTTTTTTGTAACTGCTGTGTAAGTTTGTTAAAAATACATTGCCATTTTCCAGAGGATGTTATAAAGGCCAGGAGTGGGATTTGACTGAAAAAAAGGAGATATGCTGAGAGGAGGATAGAGGAAGCTGTAAAACAGGGACCAGATGACCAGTTGCTCATGTGAAGTGAAAACTGTGTGAGTGGTCCTCTGTCATTTGGGAAGAGAACACTGAAATTACAACAGTGTCTATCACTTCCTCAGGGCACCCACACTTAGGACCTCTGTAAGAGTACCTTTTCTACTGCCTCTTTTCTCGTAGGATCACTTCTGTGGTAATCTATAAATCACTCTGCAGTGGGAAAACCTTTCTTACTGAGAGAGATGCAGGGAGGGGAAACACAATTCACTGTGTCCAGGAAAGCCATTTTTATATACTGTAACAGTTTAATTACCATGACAGTTAATCGATGTATTTGAGCTTCCTAGTGGTGGTAACTCTATGTATATGAGGAGGCTTTTATTTATAAATTAGCTTTGCAGCATTTCTGTTTAGTTACAGATGAATGAAGTTGAGCAAGCTCAGCCTTTCAATTCATTGGATTTTGAGGAGGAGAGCTCCATTTCAGCTTTGAGCTCTATGTTGGTATAATGGGAATACCAAAATAGCAAGTCCAAATAAATTAGCAATTGACTAGTGTTTTTGATTGGTGAGGTTGTGCAGTTTGGAAAAAATTCTCTACACACATCTAGGTAGCTTCACATTTATAACAAAATAAACCACTGTTCACATTATGCACTCCTCAGTTGATTGGATAACACAGACTCCGGGCCAGTCTTTGGCATCTTGTCTGTAAATACATTACGTAGAGTGACTTTCTGTAGTCATACTGCTCCTGAGATCTACTGCTTAATGTTTCATGGTTTCCAGGTTTTCTGAAAGGTTCCACAAGAGCACATCTCTGTTTGCCTGACCAATCTGGTGGGCTTCCATGACGGAGTGATGACACTGGTGGATGAAGGAAGGATAACTGATCTCATCTACCTGGACTAGTGCAAAAACTTTGATATAGTTCCACACCACATGCTGATCTCTGAATTGGAAAGGTACGGATTTGGAGGGAGACTATTCAGTGGATAATGAATTGGTTGGATGATAGCAACCAGGGGACAGTGGTCAATGGCTTTGTATCCAGATGGAAACTGGTGACAAGTGGTGTACCTCAGGGGTCCATCTTGGGAATAGTGGTCTTCAACACCTTTATCAATGACATAGACAGTATCCTGGGCTGCACTGAAAAAAGCGCTGGCCAGCAGGATGAGGGATGGGATTGTTCCCCTCTACTCTGCTCTTGTGAGGCCCCATCTGGAGTATTGCATCCAGATTTGGGGACCCCACCACAAGAAAGATTTGGAGCTGTTGGAGCAGTTCCAGAGGAGGGTCAGGAAAATGATCAGAGGGCTGGAGCATCTCTTCTATGAAGAAAGGTTGAGGGAGCTGGGCTTGTTCCACTTTGGGAAGAGAAGGCTCTTGGGAGATTTCATTGCAGCCAGTATTTAAAAAAAGCTTATAAAAAGGAAGGAGATAGACTTTTTACATGGTTTGATAGTAATATGACAAGGGGAGAATTGTTTTAAATTAAAAGAGAGGAGATTTAGATTAGATGTTGACAGAAAATTTTCACTCAGATGGTGGTGTGGCACTAGAACCAATGGCCAAGAGAAGCTGAGGATGCCCCATCCCTGATGGTGTTCAAGACCAGATTGGATGGGGCCCTGGGCAGCTTGATCTGTTGAGTGGCAGCCCTGTCCACAGCAGAGAGTTGGAGTTAGAACTGTTTGATCTTTGAATTCCTTCCCACCCAAGCCATTTTATGATTCTATGATTTTATGATTCTATGATTCTATGATTCTGTGCTTCTGATTAATCTCTTCTACCCCATGCCAATGAAAGACTTTTTTACCACATAGATGTTTACATCATATGCTGTATTACTTATGTGAATGATTTCTTATGGTCTCATGTGTCCAGAACTCAGTGCATTATAATATTCTGTCAAGTTTTGGTCTATTGGAAAATGCATCTCATATGTGATGAATAATTTTGCATAAGGGAAAGACATGATCTAGTGTAACAATCTGAAAGGATCCTGGGAAGAATAATTTCAGACATCTGCATACATTGAAGTGTTTCAGAAAAAGTACTTCAGTAATTTAATGTTCATATAAATTTTCAAGATTGGCTTCTAAAAATGTGACTACCCAACACATTATCTTTTCAACTTACAGTCTGAATAATTCAGGTGTGATTCTATTTCAGGCAATGGTAAAAGAAAAGTTAATACAGGTAAGGAGAGCAGAGAAAACACTGTCCTCATAGTGCTGTAGTTATAATTATGGCAAAAAAGAGAACTGGTCTATTCCGTACTACGTTCAGGTTTAGTCTTTTATTTGAAATTTGCCAGAAGAATTTTAAATATATTAAAGATTGATCACTATTAGTTTGAGAAACTGTCATCCCTTTTCTGCCACTGCTTGACATCTAAGGAGATAAGGTTGTTGTTCAGGCACCTATTGATAGTTTAGATTTTCAGTGTATTTCTACTTTTTTTCTGCCAAAAGAATGCATGTCCCCCTGGGTCTTGGGTCACAAAAGCCAGCCCATGGATGTCACAGGCACCTGGGACCATCTAGAGTAAAGATGATTGTCAGTACTGAGACAGCCAAAATGCATCTTAACTTTCAAAATTATAATTTTAAATGATTTTTATGCTTTTAAAAAAGCTATTGATTCCTCCTCAATGGTTTAGTATGTGCATTCATTTCATTGCTTCATATCTGGAAACTTACTTGAGCCTTGTTAGGTGATGTATTTTTTGCTGTTTAGTAGTTTGAGATTGAGCATTATTCAATTAACTGTAAACCAGAACTGACTTGCAATTTTGAAGTGTTTTGGTTATGGCAAAAATTACCCACCCAGGACTCTAAAACTGCAGAGAGGGTCTGTGGAAGTTCGTTACATAATTCCTGGTTCGCCAGCTATGCAAATGCTTCTACTGATTGATTCCTAATAAATAAAATAACAAATACGTAATTTTAAAAACACATAGACAATAAATATGAATTAATCCAATATTCAGATTTCACTGTGTTGACTGTTTAGGAAACATTTTACCTGAGTGTGAATCACACAAATACACCACATTCTGCTGATTGCAAAATTCATAACCACTATAAAATTAAAAATTGGTGATCGATCCATTTTTTAGCTGGCTTAAAATAAATGCTGTACTTTCACTAGTTTTTGCATTATTGAAATTAAAGTGCCTCATCTTTATGGGAAAGGAACTCGGGAAAGATTGTGAACACATTAGAATGTAAATTCTCTTTTGAGAGTGTTTTGCTCAGACAGTATGGAGATGAGTAGCAGAATAAAATCTTAAGAGAAATTTGAACAAATGTTCAAATGATTCCACCAGCACACATTTATAATATTTGCAGCTAGTAGTCTGATTCTTAGCAAATGCTTGCTTTGGAAACTGAGCAACAAAGCCTATGGAACAGAAACCAATTAATCATACTTGAGTCTCATACTAAAGGATTTTTGTTAGTTCTGTAGGATCATAGTAAAAGACCTCCACTCTACATACACAATAAGAATTTGAAATGTCTACTAATTTATTCTACTGATAGTAGTACACTTTTGTGTTACAGGGAAGACCCAGTCTGTTCTTCTCAGAGACTATTTCCTGATACAGTCAGCCAAAATGGTAGGCCTCTGAAGGACTGTAATTTTAGTAGACAATACAATTTTTCGTTTTATTTCTTGTAAACTGCATACTATACACATACGTCCCATTTTATGAAATTACTGTGGAAGTAAGAAAATAGTTATTGGTGGTGGTAAGGGCATAATTCTGATATTTCCCATTAATGCTCTTGGACAGGACTTTGCCAAGTTATCACATGCAGGTTGAACTGCAAGGAAATAGTAGCACTCTTACTGCGCTACTCAGATCTGGATTATGAAATGATTCATTTTAGTGGAGATCTGTACGTGTGTATTGAATTACTTTGGTGTCCTTGAAGACCTGAAGTGTATGAGTATGTGAAGTACACTAATTTGGAGGCTTTCTGAGAGGAGAGTGAGATAGAAATGCAGAGTGTTTGTCAGACTGTGACAGCATCTTAAATGGCAACAGACGGGCTGCATGAGGAAGTCACTTTGAATCTTTGCTCTTCTGAAATGGCTTCAACTGCCTCAGGAAATAACTCAGTTCAGGCATACTTTGTGAGTAAATGTTACACTACCTGAACCAGAAATGTTTGGTGCTGGTCCATATTTTAACTGTCAGGAACTGTATGAACTGTGTAAGGTAGTACCGTGTCCTTACCAAAGCACATTTACTTCTTTTCCTGCCGTAATAGAAATATAAAATAAGAAAAATAAAATGCATATATAAAAATATAAATTAACTAAAATTAATAAATAAAATATAAATAATAAATAAATAGAATATAAATAAATAAAATGGGAATGAAAAGGCAACTTTACCAGTTAGTTTTGAGGAATGAGTCTACAAAGAATGAAAACTGGAGAATAAATAGGGTGCAAGAAAAGCGATTGGGAAGTTACTTTTTATTTTAGCTGCTCTTTGCTCATTTCTCTGTTGATTTATTCTATAGATTTTTGGTTTTAAGTTTTCTTAAATTTATTTGAGAAGGTAAGGCTATGACAGAGGTCAATGGGTTGGTATTTCTGGGAAGATTACATTAATTTCCACGGAAAAAAATACTTCTTCTCATAATGTAAATCAAAGAGAATATAGCTGGCAAAAAATTGCTCCTGTTATATACTAATTATAAATGAACTTTAGTAGAAAATTTGTATGCTCGTTTTAAAATGATTTTTTTTTTTTTTTTTTTTTGCTTTGGAGTGCTGAACAGTAATTAAAATAAAAGATATGTCTGCACTGGGACCAAGTGTGCTACCAAGGCTGTTCTGCACAAGCCCCATGGTTTTGACAGTGTGCAAGCCATCAGCATCATCTCATATTTTCCAATTAGGAATGACTAATGTTCCTCTGTGTGTAGCAAAATCATAATTAGTCATTTATCCCTGCTGGAAGCATCTGAACAGAAACATCACTAAAGCTATAATTTAAAACAAAACAAAAAAACTCATCAAACATTACAGGTCTTTGCTTTGGCTCAATGTTTACTGTGATATTTTTTAATTAATAAAATATTCATAAGCTTTTAGGATGATGTGTAGCGTAGCATAAGATTTAGTCCATTCAAAACAGTTGTCTGCTGAAGAACAGAAGAGACAAGAGGAAATAACTTAAAAAATGATGTTAATTTGACTAGCATAGTTTATCACTTAAAACTTGCAGTTTATGAGATGGCTAAGCCAAAGACTTAGCAGAGCTAAGCAGAGCTGGGTTCCAGTGCTGGATGAGTGAGCTTTGGCTGAGATCTGTCATGTGGTATTTGAAACCTTGAGAGTCTTGAGAATCTGAGTATGGAAGGGATATTAACCTCTTTCTTAGAAGATTTTGTGTGATCTTCTGTGAAAGAATAAATACCTTTTACTTTATAGTGTTCTACATACTGTGAGATTATTTAAAAAAAAAAAAAAGCATTTACATGTAATTGACACCTGAATTATTTCTGTCTTTCTTCCACTAAAGGACTGATTATGATCCCTTGTTTCTGAGTTCCATCATTGAAACTGCATCATGTTATGGACTAAGTGTGAAAGTCATCCTTCTGGAGGGTACAGTCTTACACAGTTGCAGTAATCATCATCAAACCTATTTCTTACTGTCAGATCTTAAACATACAATAATGAATTATGTCCTTTTAGTAAAACGCTTTTTATGAGGCTTAGAGGTCACAGGTTGTAAATGAAAGCACAGAAGGAAGAAAAAAGACTGATAAGCAGTCACTGAGGACTTCCTCCACATGTCACAGGAATTACAGATGGAGACCATTTTATAAAGGACGAACTCATAACAACTGAACACAGAAGATAGTTGTTACATAATGTTATGTCTGTATTATGGATGGCTTTTCCATGAATGTTCCTCACAGATGTTGTCCTGTCTTCTTTATTGTCTCTTTAGTGGCAAGTCTGAGAGAGGCTGGATAAGTTACTCTGTCCACAATGTCAGACATATTCTTTTCATTTGTTCTCATTTTTGGATCCCTTCTAAAACATTCCTGATGATATTGCTTTACCTTTTCCTAGTTTGCCTTTTCTAAGGAATGCTAGCACATAGCTTCTGAGGTCTCTTTAGCTTATCACCAAGTTATTCTACATAATCTGAATGTAAGTGAAAGCAGTCCAATTTCAGACATGATGTTGTACGCTTTGCCCTCCTGTCACTTCTTATGTTCCTGAGAATTTTGCTGTGTTTCTGTTTCCCCTTCTGTAAAATGCAGAAAATACTAATGGCTTTTGGCTTTATTTTCATACCAAAAGACTATAACATGTATTGGAGAAGAATGACCTGTAAATGCTTCATGTTCATTATTACATTGACCACTGACACTTGCCTAGTTCTTGTCCGTGACCTTTCGTTCTCACTTCTTCTTTCTAGTTCCTGCATCTGATCCACCTTTTATGCTTCTTATAAACTGAACTGCTGCACTTTTCCCATGATGAATCTCTGTCCATATTACTCTGAAAATATGCTTAACTATACAAAAATCCTTGTTTCTTTGCTTCTAATATTTACAATATTTCCCGGATTAAAATCCTCAGCAGAGCTAATTAACACAGCCAGTACTATTTTATTTATATGCATAAGTGATCAGAAAAACGTTAATTAGACACTTAACTTTATGCACGACAATGGGATAACTCAAAGTTTAGCAAGCTAATTGTCTGCAGGAGGTTTGCATGACTGATTAATAGAATCATAGAGGCATTTGAGTCGGAAGGGACCCTTAAAGGCCATCTAGTCCAACCCCCCTGCAATGAACAGGGACACCCAAAGCTAGATAAGGGAACCCTTTGCCCCATCCAGCCTGACCAAGGGCAAGTATTTATTGACCTGGTAGAAAAACTCTTGAGCAGGTCTTGAGCAGGATACTGTTCCCCTGGTCTTTTTTTTTTTTTTTTTTTTTTTTTCCATCTTCTAATGCTGGTTCTTGACCCTCTGAGCTGCCTCAGTTGGTTAGGAAGTTACTTCTTGCTTTACTTTCACATGAAGATCAGTAAGTAACTCAGGCACTGGTATTGATAATTATAGGCATGAGCAAAGTAGAAAAAAAGGAGCAGTAGATAGGAGTGATTGGAAAACAGAGGAAATGGGTTCCACATTCAGCTATGCACTGTGCCTTTTTTAGCTGGATTATCTTCAAACGTCTCTGTGCCAACATGTGAGTGAATTGTTCTGGAAGAAGAGCAGACTGTGATGTCAGAAGGAATCTGCTGAGCACGAGGTCAGCCAGGATGGCCTGCTGTCCACTGACATACAACCTATTTCATCTGTGGTTTGTAAACGAGCCCACAAGGTCTGATATTCGGAATCCAATTGAAAATCACTTGGAATGAAAAGTATTTCATTCACTGCTGCTTGGAACACTTCAGCATGTAAATAAGTAGCTGGCTGGTTTCTTTTACTGAGTATCCTCTTCTGGTTCCATAAACTGTAATCCTCTTTCTGATGTTTGGACAAATCTTTCACCAAAGTCTTGGCAAGAGACTGTCATTAAATGTGTCCAAGAATCCCTAAAATGCGGAGCTGAAACTAGAGCCTGATGCACAGCAGAAGCTGCAGGAAAGAAAAGCACATTTCCTTGCCTCTGTGACATGGACTAAATTAGTACTCTGAAGCCAAACACTTTTGCTGCATGTAGTATGTGATACCCGCTGGTGCCAGTAATTGCAGTTACTCTGCTAAAATAAGCAAAAATGATCGTTGTCATTGACAATCTGCTTGGGTAGCAGCTCTTGTGAACAAAGGACTTGATACTGTGGTACTGTGCCAATGCCATAAGATGACACACAGTTTCCTGGGAGGCTGCAAGCAGACATCAGTCACCTGGCACATCCTCTCTGTGCAACATCTGAAGGAAGCCATTTGCTTGCATATCTCCTATAGTAAACTGCCTATTTATAGGGGGTCTGGGTCATGCAATGCATTATTTGGCCATGTGGCAGTTTGAATACCAGTGTTTTGCTCAAAAATACTCTTTTTTTTTTTTTTTTCCTAGACCTTTTAATTTAATTGAACATAATTGGCTTTAGTATACTGTGTCAAAAACAGAAGGTTGAGCAATTTTGAGCTAGTGATGAAGGCAATGGAAGAGTGTTTTACCTCGTTAAAAAAACCTTTGGAGATGTGCTATTTTCAGTTTAATAGTATAGGCTTTGGATGATAGGTGCAGTTAAAAATAAACATGTCTGGAATAGCACAGAAATGGATAGGATTTTAGGATGTACCAACTCTGTAGTAATTTCAGCTTGTTCAGGGAACAAAGGCTGATGAAGGTGTGCTTGTATTTATCCAGCACCGTTTCTCCAATTGCAGCACACCAGCAGGAAAAGAAAAATGCGTGGTACACCAGATGAGCCCAAATACACATGCAGTGAATAAATAGTTAGGACAGGCTGATGTACTGATTTTTTTTTTCTTTTCCTTTAAAATACATTTGAGAGGAGTGCCTGCATGGCACAGCGCACAGCCAGACTGGAAGAAGAGTGACTGCACACGTTATCTTCATCATCACCTGGCTCTGTGGCAGATCTTTGAGCTTCTGCCTCATCCTCAGGGCACTCTGCAGCTGCTCCTCCTCAAGGCATCCATTTCTCATGCCACTAACGGGATTTCTAAATAATGAAATTTACGACTGCATAGCTGTTTAATAGCAAATCATTTACTGTTAAATGATTCTTAAAATTTTTAATGGTGTTTGTATGGGGAGAGAGAGGATTCTTTGTTAACACAACCAGCTGAATCAGTGTAAGGATTCAGCATTACTGAGGTACCACTGCTGCCTCACTTACAGTCTACAGGAGCTGCCACCATGCTCTGATACTAAGACCAGAATGATTGTCTGAAATATTTTTTATCCCAGAGATTATATGCTATCTAGATCTCTCTTTGTGCTATTTTTCTGTGAAAGAGTGTGCATGGTAGGAAATTTATTATCAGTTAAAGTTCTTAAGCCCTGATGGAATGCAAGCAGTAAGCAGCACCTTTTTACTGACTGCTTTTCATTGTATGGGATAGGAATACTGTATTATGTCAGAGTGGTTTAAAAGAGGAATGGGGATCTTTTCTACTTGCCTGCTTATTAATTAATTAATTATTTTTAATTTAATATTGAACTGCAGAAGTGATTCATATGGAAATAAGTACTGTGAAATACATACTGTTATTCGTTGTGTATGTGTCCTCACTGACAGTAAAAGCTATGAATATAAAAAGCAGTCCAGCTTCACATAATCCTTTATAGAATTCTAAGTACTTTCAAAAGTGCAATGCGTACAATTCAAGACCTATTACATACAGCTTACATGCAGTAAAAGGAACTTTCGAAAGTAGGAGTGTATGCTAAAGTGTCTGCATAATATCTGGAAAATTTCTTGTGATTCCACAGCAACGCATTTCAACATGATAATGAAATGGAACACAAAATTCCCAAAAGGACTTTGCTTTTGCTGCTGCAAAAGAGCAGAAATGCCCAGAAGAAAATGGTTAAAATAAAATCTTAACCCTCCAAGTATATGAATGAAACTAAGTAACTTTCAGAAAAAAATACCTAGCAGTGGCAATGTTGGGTATTTACAAATACCTTTGTGACACTTTTAACATGTCTGCAGTGTTACCAATTCCCATAGAAAAAAAATATTTTTGACCTTGTCTCTATCTTCTCTCTGCCTTGTTTGTGGTTCAGGGAATGGGAAACTAGGTACCTATGGTGCACCCGCAGTCTACATTGTTTCTTCCTGTGACGTAGATCTCATACGTTTTTTTTGCAGTTTTATTGAATAATGTTCAGTTACTAATTGTGATCCACAGATGCACTTGAAAACTCTCTTCAAATATCAGGAATAAAAGGACTTATCCATGGGATAACTAGCCAGTACTCTAGCATAAAATCCATGCTTAAACTCATGTAAGTATTAATTAACTTGGATATTCGTACTCAGAATGAGGCCTTACGTTTAAGGTTATAATGATGAGTCAACACACATCAAATTTATGGTACAATAAAGTGTCCTCAGTCTTCAGAAGTGCATATAAAACTAAGTAAGATAATTTACAGTGGAAGGAAAAGTTTGTAGACAATACTGAAGGAAGGAATGGGAACAGAGGCTATACCAGGAGTACTCCGGCCACTTTGCATGAATGCTGTTATACCACTTTTTGCCTGTAACTGGTAGAAGTCTGTGCCTTCTGGGTAACAGCTTCATTTCAGTATTCAGGCAAAAGGATATGCTCTCAGTGGTGGCTTCTGGTCATCTTCCTCCAATTATACTGTTGTATAACCACATTTTACCACTCTGACATCAGATTATTTGAATGCAATGTAATTTTAAAAAATTGTAGACATAATCCTCTACAGGAAAAAAAAAGATTTTTTATGTATTGAATACATACAAAATACATAAAAGTATATTTCCATCATGATGAATGTTTGAGAATATGGCCACAGAACAAGAGTGAGTTGGTGGCAAATCTTGTATTAATTGTCATAGGAAACATGATGAGATGGAAATGAAAAGCTGCATATGCCAGACAGAGTCATCCCATTTTGTTGACTTTTAGGACATGTGCAGGGAGGGATGCATTCAAGGACCTTATGGTGCAGCACTCAGCTTTAACCTTCATCAGTGACAAAGTAAAGGCCCACAAACATTTAGTGGGTAATGGGGCTCTGCTTCTGTATATGAAGGATTCAGTGGCAACAGGGACATTCAAAAGCATCAGCTGCCTCAAACCCAAGGAAGCTGTTTCCTGTGTCTTCTCTACCAGGAGTTTTAAGCTTGCAAGAGTGATAACATTTTGCACTCTTGTGCTCATCTGGTTTCACAGTGGTAGAGGCAAAGACCATCTTTCCTACAATGTTTAAGTGTTTTTTATGCATCTAAAATTTGAAGTCAGGTTAGGGCTGTGCCCTACAGCCTGCCATAACTGTAATTTCACCTGCAGAGACAAAAGTCTGCTTGTTTGAAAGCTGTTGTACTTCAAATTTGTTTTAGATCTCTCCTCTTTAGATATCTGTGATTTGAATGTGGGTGTCAATATAGCTTTTCTTTGTGAATCAACTTAGGGCTAAAACTCCTGCAATTTACTTATGAAAGGTGAGATAACACTGAAGTTACCGTGTCTTGAATTAGATTTGTTTTCAGTAGGTGTATCTTTTGAATAAATAATTCAAAATTCACAAGAAAAGCTCAGGAATTAACAAATGTTTGTAGCCAGCAGTGCAGGAGGAAGATGGTTTTCTGAGTAGCAGGATGAATATAGAGCCAGAGATCTTAAGGTCAATTATATTATTTCTAAGCTTATCACTGTCAATAAGAATAAATATTCTGCAAATAAAGCCTAAGTAACAGTTCTGACATTCTGTCTAGTAGAGGAGAATCCAGGTCACCTGTTCTCATGGTACTAAAAATGCAGTATCAACAAAGACAAGAAGAAGGTTGTAGATGTTTTTTTTTCTTCCTATTTTTTTGATAGTTAGGAAGTCAGCAGAATGTCCAGGATGAACTAAGAAGCCAGGAAAAATTATAAACAGCTGTTAGCAAGCATGCAGTAGTTGTTCAGTAGCTGTTTCTTAAGGTTTGTCTGGTGAATTAAGAAATGAGATGAAGCTTATACAACTTTCAAACATGAAATGGTGCACTGTATAGCTGACTTTTTACTTTGACATTATTCTCTCTCAGTTTTTGCAGTTAGAATCACGTATGAGCTAATTTTGAGATGTGAGATATAGACTATAGAATTCCCTTTCATCTCACAGCTGTATATTCCTAGAACACTAGGAGGGAAGATGGTTATTGATCTCTTGTAATCTTCTTCCCCATTAGTGGTAACATTTACATAACATTGGTATGTCATCTAAACTAGGTATCTCTATAGTTCTGGGATATTTACCTGCTTACTTTACAGCACTGTAGATGAGTTCATAGAATTACAGAAACACAGGATGGCTTAATTTGGAGGGGACCTTAAAGATCACTCAGTTTCAACCACCTTGTCATATGTAGGGCTGCCACCCACCAGATAATGCTGCCCAGGGCCCCATCCAATCTGTCCCTGAACACCTCCAGGTCCAGGGATTCAGCATCCACAGCTTCTCTGGGCAACCTGTGCCAGTGCCTCACCGCCCTCTGAATAAATAATTTATTCCTAACATCAAACCTTGTTCTCCCCTCTTTTAGTTTAAAGCCATTTTAACTTGTCGTATCACTATTAGAGCATGTAAAAAGTTGTTCCCCCTCCTGCTCATCAGTTTTCTTCATCTACTGGAAGGCTGCAATGAGGTATCTCTGGTGAACTTATGTTGTGGAAGATCATTACTCCTGTCCATCTAGAAGTAAGGGTTTATAGGTGCTGGTCTTCCTTCAAAAGCTGCAGGCACTTGTCTTGGACTTCAAACTCGCCTATCTCATGATGCAAATTGAGATATTATCCCTCACTGACAGACTTCTGGTGTATGCTGTCTTTTACCTCCTTCTCTGCTACCCCTAGTTCTGCTATGCAATTAGAAGTCACAGTTTTGCAGTGAACATTAAACAGCTGTTTCTTTATAGGTTTTACTTCTCAGTCAGTCCAGAACCACAGTGAGTATAACTGTGGTATGTTGCCCCATCCCTTCTGACTCATGCCTCTCAGAAAAATATCTGTATTTGTGTTGAACAATTACTTAATTTTTTTTTCAGTAAAGAACCACCACTTCACTTCATGTGAACAACTGTGCAGAAGTGAAAAACGACAGGTGAGAAATAATATTCACAGCACCAGTGCTATAGTCAGGTTAATTGGTTTGGTGAGTGGGAAGGGGTGAAGATGTGGGCACTTTCTCTGATACCCTAAATTATTAGAGGAAGAATGATTGCCAATAGTGTTTCTGAAGTGTTGATTTATTTACATCTAGTTATAACACGCTCCAGGAATAGTTATATTCTTACCTTCTGAAAAAGCAAAAAGAGGTTGTTGCCAGATTATAATGACCAATGAATGATAAAATATGCATGGTTTTTTTTACACATGATGATTAAACTTGGCCCAGGCATATGAATATATTGAAATGTTGCAGGAATTTGTAATCCAGCTCTGGTTCAGTGTTTTGCAGGAATTGCTTCATGCTTCTATGAACCAGCCCCAGAGAAGGGTACTTTGGGTATTTACTATATAACTAGGAATTCTGCACTTCTGAGTTTCAACACTTCCATTCTCTGACTGTTAAGGTTCACCTCCTTGGGGCAGGTAAACTTTGAGAGAGAAGTAGAAGTTCTGTGAGATGGCACTGTGATGACTTCCATTCCCATGTGTACTACTGTCTGATTTTGAGATGGAAAAATTGTGTTATGGTCCATGTAACTCCTTCTACAACTCATATTCCATAAAGTTTTAGACAAATTGCAGTTGGTGTTCATAGTAATATTTTCCCCCTGTTATCTCAAACATGGGTACTCTTCTCTTTTTGTCTAGTTCCAGCAAAAAAGATGAAGCGGAATGAGGGAAGGATTCAGTATTTATCAGTACTTCTTGAACATTACCAATAATGTTCAAGATTTAAAGTAGATTTAAAATTCTATTAGCATATTTTTTTCTTAAGAAAATGGTGTAACATAAAACAATTGCCTTACAATTGAGAAATATCCTTTTTATTGTACTGATTTGTTTCTAGCTGATACTGAGACAAGACTTCTAATACCTGTGTCTGGTTAATAAATGAATAAACGTGGTAACTTCTTTAGCAAAATAATTTTTACTACTGGAAAAGGAAAAGATGAATGCTAGTTGTTCAGAAACAAAAAAATTCATGAAAATTATATCTCTATAATGTTACATTTTTATTGTGTGAGTGCTTTTGTGTCTACTGAATTTTAGGAAATGCATAGATTTTTAATACTTACAGAAGATGATCTCTCAATTATTTCAATTGCTTATACTGTTAGGTGACATGTTCCAACTTACGGTAGTTGAGTTCTGTCAAACAGTTCTCAAATGTCAGGGAAAGTAATAACTCCTAAGACAGTAACATGACTTTATTACTCCTGAGTATGACTCTGAAACAAAACATAAACTTTAAACATTTTAGAGTTTTAGACTGTATTCTGAACCACAGCAGTTTTTAAGTTCTACGTAAGTGTGAGACCAATTTATTTGCATTAAAAATTGATATTTTTTAAAAAAAATTTTAAATATAAGGTTGAAACTTAACTCTATTACCAAGAGTCAAATCAAGAGGATACATTTCAGCTAATTAATATGTCAGATAACAGTTCATCAGAGATATAAACTTTATGTCAAGAGATAGCATCTCTCTAAAAACCTTTTGTTATTGAAAACAAGTCTATTGAAAATGAGTGTAACAACAATAACTTTGAAACAAGGAAAGAATTTTGTGTTGTTGAAACTTGTGATAGTCTTCTCAACTCATTCAGAAAATTTTTCCTATTTTTTAAATAATAACAATGGGAAGACAAATTGATTACAATAAGACTAATCTTAAGCTTCTGTTCTTGCCATTCTTCAAATGTTCATTAGAACACTGATGGTTTGAAAACAATTTTAAAAGAAAAACATTCCCTGATATTAAAGATGTCCTTGACTCTTGTGCCCTCTCAGCCTTCAGAGTGCCCCCATCAGCCCCATACATATGGTGACTCTCTGCCACCACATCCAGTTAGCAGTGAGGCTGGACGCATGTTCCCAGTATGCACACAAAGACATACAGAAAGGCACACATGCAGAGGACCCCACATATCAGCGCACACAGCATGATGCCTTTATAAATCCCCATATATCAAGCTGCATGGACATCACCAAAATGGATGGTTCCATCTTCCTCTCCTGTGTCAGACCGGGATTGGAGCTCACTAGTGGTACATGCATACATACATCTTCACTTTTTATTTTTCCAGGCACACTCACATTCACAGACCCTAATCCCATCTACTTGCCTGCCGTGACATCCTGGCTCATCACCCAGTCACCAATTCAGGCTTCGGATTTTTCTAGAGTTTGGTCTTTTCCTGTTATGAATCTAGCTCCAGCAGGCATGTACACAAATGTTTACACACGCAGAGACTAAAGTGTCATACAGAAAAAAGAAGTAGGATCTAATAGGAAGACAGCTCAAATGACAGTGACCAGGTGACAATCAGCTGCTTGTTTATGTGACCACATTTATTCCCCTTTAGCTCATCTTCCCACACTTCTCTTGACTGATATGTCTCAATTCCTGTTTTCCCATCTTAGTCTCATCCCAAAAGCATCCCATAATAAGTTTTATGCCTTCTGGCATATCAGCTCTATGTCATCAGCAAGCCTGCTAACAGTGTGCTCTACTCCCTCATCCAAGTAATTGATGAATATATTGAATAGTACTGGTCCCGTTACCTATCCTTGAGGGACTCCACTAGACACAGGCCTCCAACTAGACTCACTCTGTCCCTTTGACCACAACTCTCTGGCTTCTTTTCTTCAGCTGGTTCACAGTCCACCTCACTACTTGATTGTTCCAGATCATGCTTCCTCAGTTTAGCTGGGGCGATACTGTGGGAGATGGTGTCGAATGCTCTAGTAAAATCAAGATAGATCACATCCACTGCTTTACCATCATCTATCCACCTGGTTATGTCTTCATAAAAGGCTATCAGGTTAGTCAAGCATGACTTCCCCTTGGTGAAGGCATGTTGACTGCTCCTAATGACCTTTTTATCCTTGAAATGTCTAGAGCCAACACCAAGGATAAGTTTTTCCATCACCTTTCCAGGGATGGAGGTGAGGCTGATCAGTCTACAATTACCTGGATCCTCCTTCTTGTCCTTTCTGAAGACTGGAGTGACATTTGCTTTCTTCCAGTCCTAAGGTAGCACTTCTCTCATTCCCCACAGCTTACCAAATATGACGAAAAGTGGCCTAGCAGTGGCTTCTGCCAGCTCCCTCAGCACCTGCACGTGCATCTCATTGGGACCCATGGATTTATGGGTGTTTAGGTTGCTTAACTGGTCCTTAACCCAGTCCTCATCAACTGAGACAAACTCCTCCTTGATCCTGACTTCCTCTTGGGCCTCAGGGGTACAGGGCTCCTCAGGACAGCCTCAAGACTGCCTGTGTTATCTACTGTCCATCGCAGTTTGAATACCAATGGGTTTAATTTTTCCATTCCTGACTTTATCTTTTATGTTGAACAGCTGTTCATTGGAGAGGTCTCTTATAAATCATACAGCCTTTAATTCTATATTACAACGGACAAAGGACAAAATGCTTAAATATGAAGCAAATACTCAACTTCTGTTCTTCATATACCATGACAAGCAGAGCCTGGGCTTCATCACCACAGTTGAGATAGAATTTCCAAAAGGAAATGTTCAACCCTACCCCCCTAATGTATTTAATGAGATGCTGAAGTTCTACTGCAATCCAAGTAGTGACCAACAGCTCATTCTCTTCCATGCCAAACTATCTTGACAGTGAATTCCTAGAAAGGAGACAAAATCTAACATTCACCAACAGAGAGACATGTAATGTGAACTAAATTTTTTTAATATCTCTGTGACAGTTTCAGGAGTGCTCTTAAGATGATTTACCTGTAAACAAGGTGTAAAACTGTCTTCACTCAGAAAAAGCTTAGTTACGATTATTTCTACTAGCCAGATGGGATTCACCAATTTCTCTTGTCTGTGTGTAGAACATTAGTAATATATCTTGATGCAGTTAATTTCTTTTCCTCATTTATTTAGATTGAAGTGGAAAACACAGTGGGCCAACTTCAGTAACATGGCCTGCTCTAGAAAATCTCTGCAGAATGGCATAAGGAAGACTACATCTAAAATGATATGCTTTTTCCTTCCAGTAAAATTCTCACAGTTAAAGTTCCCTAACATACTTTTAGTTACAGTATCCTAAATTAAAAACACCAACCCTTTTACTTTTTAAGGAGAAAAACAGTGATTATCAGATTATTTTCCACACAATCCTATTTTCTATCCTCACTGAGAAAGAGAGAGAAGAAAAAAAGGCCTTATGAGCCTAAAACTACCTTATGAATAAAAAAAGCAACTGAGGTTTCAGAACTGCACATCGTGACTTCCAGACAGACAGCAATGCCTCGTGTGTGAGGAAGAAACAAAAATAGGTTGGAGAGAGACAAATATTACAGAAGAAAAATTTACAGAGTGTAGTCCATAGAGGTTGAAATAAAAGCTATACAAATGTTACACGTGCCTGCAGATAGCAGTTAATGCAGAATCCATCAAATGGTGCATAACAGATTAGCAAAAGATGAATTAGAGTATTGGAAGACAGACTTGTACAGAACCCCATCAAAGATTATTCTGTAGTCAAGAATGACATTTAGAAAACATGCATATATAATCTTTATTCTTCATGTGCTGTCCTTCTCACTGCAATAGGTCCTCTACCATTTAATGGAAATACCCTCACTTTCTTGCAGCTCATACATGTTCCCTAATGTGCCCTCACGCTTCTGTGCAGCATCCTCTGCTCTCTAGTTACCAGCTGAGCAAGAAGACCTCCAGGATGCAGCTGTGCTGTTCATCTGGTTAGTGCATATATGCTGATTTATCATCAGGGAAAAAATATTAAGTGACCATTGAATTTGGGTAGCAAAATATATTAGATGAGGCACTAATTTGTGCTTCTCTCCTTTGTTCAATGCACTGTGCTCATGATAATATTTCTGCAGAGACTGTAGTCCTCTGGTAGGGTTGTTGAAATTAGCCAGCAACTTCAGCAGCTGTGGGGAAGGGTACTGAGAGACTGATGAAGAAAAGGGCAGGCAGATTATAGTTTCACTTACTTGAGGAGCTTACCTAAATTATTTTTAAGAAAAAATCTGCATTTGGTATATGATTTATCGACTGACAGTATCAGAAGTCCTTGAATGTTCAAGAAACATAGGCAGAAATAGGTCTTTCAGTTTTGCATCCATGCCAGTAGTATAAAAGAAGATTCAGTGCTTCAGTGGGCCCCCGGCTGTGCAGGTAAAAGTCTGCACACCACAGTCTCCCAGAGCAGACAAATCATAGCTGTGATACAGAGCATAGCTGCTGCACTGCACCAAGCAATATGGTTACGGAAGTTGGAAAAATAGAAGAGGGAGCAGAGAAAGTGTTACTGCAAAGCAAAGTTCTGAGTGGAGCAATGTCTGGTAGCACCGAATGCTTACCAAATAATTTTCTAATAAAAATGTAATGTACTGTGCAGCAGATTTTGCATGATCACAGTCTCCCTCATGGTTTTCCCCCCAGACTCCTATTACTTTAATTGGCTGAAATTTGGCTGAAAACCACCACATCCTTTGTTAGCTTTCTGCCTGGCCATTGCTTGTCTAAAGGAGGAATGCCATCAAGACTGAGGAGGACACTCAAACTTGTGTGGTACTTCATGTACTTATTTATTCTCCAAGCAGCATATAAAACCTTAAGGGTGCTAGTCTTTCCCAACAGAAAGGAGCACAATGCATTGATCCAGTGAGCTCTCCTGGAGAATAAACATAATGACCCATAACACATAAACATAAGCAAACATACTAAGGGATAAAAAAACTTCTGGATGCCAGCTAGAAATGTGTGCATATGTATGTGTGCTAATAGTTCTTGGTTCGGCTCCAGTATGGAGGGATAGGCTTAAAAAGTGTGAACATACCTCACTGTGTTAGTTCTCACTGTTAGTTCTGATCTTTTTGGAGTCATTTGTGTGCTATGAAGGTCTTGGTAGCTTTCTCATACTGCACAAAACTGTACCTTTTTATCTGCAATTCTAAAACTGTATTTAGGGCCCATTCTTGCTATACTTCAGCTGCCAGCAAGATTCAAGTTCACAAACTTGATTTGTTCAGAGCTGTTGTACACTTGCAGGTGGCAGCATTTGGAGAATCTAACTCGTGAAGGGTGGTCAGGTGTACTATACATTTGAACAGCACAGAGTGAAAAAGCACAGAAGTGAAAAATGTTCTGTCCTGCTACACTTTTGACACTGAACTTCCTCAGTGCTTATTAAGATCTCATCTTTGCTCCACACATGCTCTGTGGCCACATGGGAGTGGTTTAGGATACGGGAATGGTTCTTTGTCCTTTCACTTTGCAGTCCACAGCTGCTATTTACAGTACTTTATTTGAGCTATGTAGACACTAGTTGTCTATTTTACACTATACCTCTCCAAACCAGATATTTAAATGGAGCATTCATTTACCACCGTTTAGTGAGGAACACTGTCAGAGATTAGACAGATCACTTAAAGACCTGAAGAGGCTGTGTCTGCTCAAAAAAATAAAAATAACAGGACTCCTCAAAGACTGGTTGATTACTGTTTCCCAGGCCTTCAACAAGCACATTTCATTTGATGTATAGTTATTTCTAGGCCATTCTAACATCTTACCTCCCCCGATCCTCTGTTTCTGGTAACTGAGATTTCATCATATCAATTTTCCTATTATACCAGGAGAGATGGTAAGACATTTGTTGCAGTTTTCTGCACCATGTTCCCTATAGAAGCTTCTCTCCCTAAAAAAAGATATAATCATCCATTCTGCTTTGCTTATTTCAGGCTCTACAAAAATAAAAAATGACAATGGGAGCGTTTTGTAAAGCAAACTTTTTGTGAAGCACCAAATAACTGAAATGCTGTGGAAAAACACGCTGCATAGAATTCTTACTTTTAGATGCATCTTTACGCTCTTGTATACTTTTTTCCCCTGACTCCTAAATGCCTTGAGCTTTCATTTCAAGTAATCCAATGAGCAACTAGACACTTGTGACAGTAATTATTTATGTATAGACTTCCATATATATTACACACATTTTACATGCTTGTATTGATCTTAAGTGTAAATGCAAAGTGTACTATGGATAATTTTAATCTACTACTGAAATTGCCTATTGAAGTCTTACAGTTTTGAATGCTTCTTAAAGCTACCATACGGGATGTGGAAACCAGTTGACTGAGTGACCTGGTAAATACAGAGTCAATTTCTGATTCTCCTCCAAGCCATGTCACACTTGTGGTAGCATCTTGGAGGTGGACTGTGACTGATTTAACTCAACAATGCATAAACAAAGCATAACAGTGTTTTATCTAAATTCTTGTATCCTAAGCATTTCTAAGCATTTTATAATATACAATCTTCTCAATTAAATATTGTACTAATTTTTATATTTTGATAAAATTATGACATGGATAAATCATTCAATGACATTTGTAGTGATTTAATTCATTGGAGAGTATCACAGAAGAATATGTAAACTGAAGAAAGATGTTGAACAAATCAAAGCAAATAGCAGGAAAAACCTGAAAAATTACTTCTAACTTTTAAACAAATGCTCCCCAAGAACTTGAAACATGAATCAATATGAAATTATCTTGTCATCTGCTTGATAGAGCTGCACAGAGGACTGAGAGTGTTCATGGCAGTTTTGTTTTGCAATAAATTATGTGGCAGAGTGGTGGAAAAGGAGTCTTTGTCGAGCCCAGATAGACTCCTGCATTCACATACTACATTGCAGTGCTGTTAGACATGTCCAAGATGTCTCTGGAGAAAATGGAAGGGGCACTCAACATAGCATTGAGAAGCCACCTTGGGTCCCATTGTTAGCATTAGCAGAACAGTGAAGCTTTCTACCTTGATAAGAAGAGGAGGTTTTCCCCTTACTACAGAGACACCTTTACAACCTAAGATTTGAGACCAAATGCTGTAAATGCTGTGGAAAACCTGTTTGTCCAGGAATAAGTTGTTGTCAACTTATTCCTGTTGCCTGGGAGTCTGGCTTCCAGAGACAACCTCTCATCTTTCTTAATACCCATAACAGAAGGCAATATAGTCTGAGCCATGTGTCTGGCAGTGTGGTGAGACCACTCAATAGGAACTTGGATTAGGTTGTTTTAGCAGGCTGGTGTTATGTTTTGACTCTAAAATCGGATTGTGATTGGAATTGGGTTGAACCTTCTCAGGTCAAAAAATCTCCCCCTGGTAGGGAAACCTGTGATATTACTAAGGCATGAAATAGATATATTGAAGCCGTAAACTGCCTCTGGATCACAGTGTGACACTGTTTATACTAAACTCATGATGAAACACAATGCTACAACAATGCCTATTCTCTGCCCAGAGAGATGTTGCAGAGGGAAACCAGACTAATTCCCAACTCCGTTCACACAAAAAATAGGAAAAATGTCCAGCAGAGTGCAAGTTTCCTGCTTCTTTCCAAATCCAACATTCTTCCAGTTACAGGTATCCTCAGTCCGTGGTTCAGATATGCCTCTAAGTAAAACTACAGAACAACAAATAACCTTTGAACAAGAAGGATGAAGGAAATGTTGGCAATGATTAAAACTGAAAAAAATACTCAACAGGCAATCTCTTCCCATCTACTCCTTTCACATTAATGTATAGTCTCTTGTGTTTTGCTTTTTTTTTGGTGATGATAATTTCTATGGACTTTTTGGAGGATAGAGAAGAAGATCTGCCTGCCTCAAAACAGTAGTGCTACAATGAACAAGACTTTGGAGTAGCTTTTGTATTTCTTAGTGCAAGTATATATGTTTGATCTATATGTTGTTTGCCTTATCATTTTTCAGTACTTTTTAATGACCTAGTTCAGATCCACTTATTTATAGTTATTGTGCATCCCCTTAGAAATTTAGTCTACATGGTATGTATTGTATTTGAATGTTTATCCGAATTTTATTAATTGGGTCTGACCAGTGGGCACAAAACATGAACCTAAAGGTAAAGAGTTTAACTGATGGAATACGACTGATGTATGGTAGTTGGACTAAAGAACATTTGCGCAGCAAATGCAAAGATATAAGTGACAGGTCCATTGGATTTACCTTGTGTATTCATTGTGTATATTCTCTGCGTATATGCTAACTTCCCTGAATTAAGAACAAGTCAGGTTGACTTTGTCCAGTGAAAAGAACTGTGCAAATCCTAGCTATAATGCATAGTTTATAGTCTACAGTCAGGATGCTGCTGCAGAATTATGATCTTTCTATTCATTCTGTATGCACCTTCTGACATCTGTGTACTGCATGAGTGTTCTACTGCACAGCTCTTTTTTTTCGTAGGCACGTTGACATGTGGTGAGGGAAGCACATCTTTGTGATTGTATCTTTTTAATGATCTGTGTCTCTAGACAAAAAAGATAAGGATGATTATCCAATGCTATTCTCATCTTAAACTTCATTTAAGCTGTGTATAGAGGGTATAAGGTATTAGATGACATTTTATGTACTTGCATTGGAATTTCTGCAAATGACCATTTAGACCCTAAATTCCTAGATGTAGGAATAAGCAGCACTTGTATGTAGACTTGCTGAATCAGTCTTTTGTTAAAGAGCTATGCAGAAAAATTTGGATGGCTTACACCTACAATGCCTATTTATCTCCAATAACTATATAGGGAGCTCTGCTGTGTGATAAGCTCAGAAGTGCATGAGATCTTTAAAGACATTTGAAGTTTGACAAGGTGATAATTGTAAATTTGGTCCATGATCAGATCAAAGATCATCATTGCAGGTTTTGTGCAGAAGAATTTATTTAGCTGATCATTTCTGTTTAGGTATCATAATTATCTTACAATACGGGTAGGCTAAATCAAGGTTATCACCTACTAAATACTTCAGATAATAATTTCACTGCTCCACTTTCACTGGCTAAATATGGAAAAAGTTCAGTGGCTTTCTTAATTGTCTCATTTTTGTTTTTTTTTAAAGGATCATGACAACCAGGAATCAAAACCTTTCTTTAGCAATATCTGCAGTATTAGCAGAAGGGCTCATATTGCTGACAAAGGAACTCTGTGAATAAGAGGTGGCTGACAGAAACAACTTGCATTTAAAATAGAAATGATTCTGTCATTATCAATTATTCTAGATAGAGAATGGGACATCTGGAGCAAATGAAACACAGTTTCCTCTCTTTCTGCAATAAGAAAATATCTAATTTTAATCTAATCTAATTTTTGATTAGAGCTAAGTTTGGAAAATGTTAAGTTGGGAAATATGTTCAGCTATGAGGAATCAGTTTTGGAATCAGGAAAGCCTAGTACAGATGAAGGGGATATTATAAAGAGGTAAAGAAAAGAGGAAAGCAAGAGTTGCTGAAACAATTTAAGCTTCAAGGGACAAGGAATTGTTGAAAAGTGATAGCACCAACATTCTTAATGGTCTTTTATTTTTTCTTATTGGACATCTTGAAACATTTGTGTTCTCTCCCCTTCTCCCCCCCAAATAATGGAACATTTTATTTTTTAAAGAAATATTCTAAAGTATTTATTCTTTGAGTAGGAATTATAGATTTGTGTTTATCTGCCAAAAATTGCTTATCTTTCTACTCCACTTCAGGGAGCAACTAAGGACATTGACTGATTATTATTCTCTTGGTACCATTACTTAAGGACAAATGCAATAAGCCTATAGGAAGAACCATTTGTTTCTTTGTACCTCAGAAAGTGTTCCTTGGGATAGCACTGCTTTTTATTTTATTTTTTTTCTTTTTCTTTTAAATCCCATGCTTCCTATTCTGAAATATTCATCATTTCACTGTAATTCCCCCTACACCAATATGCTTCCAAATTCTTCATCCTCCAGGCTGAACAGTAGGCATTGCCTCTCACCCTGGTTTCTCCTTGCTCTTTTACTAATAAGATGGAAATCCAATAGCATTATTTCACTTTTAATTTCACTGAAGTGCCTCCATTGCAAAAAGACAATAAAACATTGTGCTAATAGTTTAAGCAGTCATTTGTCATCCATGGAGAAATTATGCTGAGAAAGAGTTGACAGAATGGACCACTTTCTGTTAATAGTGCCAACACTGCTTGAAAGCAGACAGTATCCACAGCCCAGCCTGGCTAATGGGTATGTGTCAAAAATGATGTTTCTGAAGCAGAATCTCAGGTACTTAAAACATTCCTATTTCCTCCCCTAGACATCTGCTTAAGGTGATGAATGAGAACCTGCCGCTCTTCCATATAATTATTGTCTAAAACAATATTTGCTGATAGCTGACTATCCTTAATATTGATTACCCGGAAAGGTCAGAATGATACCTTGGTATTTTATTAGATTTATAAATAGAAATGGTAAAGGGAAAATGGGAAAGGTAAGGTAGCAGAGCGAATATTGAACAGAATTAAGAATGAAAGCGGGAAAGTGGCAGAGATATCTCTAGAAAAAACTGTCCATGCAGAAAAATGTAGAAGTTATTTATGATGTATACATATTATCAAGCGTTTCAAGAAGCAAGACAGAAGGGTAACAGAAATCAAAAGTTTCCAGCAGGAATAATAAAAGAAGGTCATATTTTCACTTACATTTAAAAAGTAAGTATCTTAACAGTGGGCATAAAAAGAGATGGAATGTGCATCAGTCAGTTCATCCAGTAGAATCGTGAAAGAATTTTGAGCTATGAGGAGTGCCGCAACTACTAAAGTTAAAAGAAGAATTTCAGTCAGCAGTAACATTTTATACCCAATAGTCAAATCGTAAGTCAACAATACTTTGGAAATGTCTTAAGACATAAACTATCTCCAGTAACTCTTCCTGGTTCATATTTTATTATATTATGATTTCTTCATTTCTCAAGGTTGCAATAGGGTTAGTAGAGAGCATCACAATAAATCTCTGAGAAGATAAAGGTTTCAGCTGCTGATTTTTCTGCTGATTGCCATTTTTAAAATGTTGAAAACTCTAGGTCTATATGCCTCTGACAAACACTGTCCTTAGATCTAGCTGAAATGCATTGTTCATAAACAAAAGATTAATATATTCAACATTCATTTTGGTTACGCTTGCACACCAGCAGAGAGTCACTGTCATTCACCAAGTGGTCCTGTCAATAATGGGAAATGTTTTTGTTACCTTCATCACTTTATTTTCAGACGAGGTTGAATAGCTATTCCAGTTTGCCATGGCAGTGGAAACCACAGCATCCATATTCATAACTTGTTCCTTCTGCTCTAATTTATGTCAAAATTAATCCTGAAGGAAAGGAACCTAAGGATTTTTATTTTTAGGGGAGTCTTTGAGACTGATACTGTCCGAGATGTTGTTTATGTTAACATCTGTACCATCCTCCAAAGTAATTCCAGTCTCTGTGTACTGTACTCCCATCCATTCACACTTAGCAGAAATATGAAAACTGCAAAAACTAAACACCTTGAAGGGCAACCTCTCTCATTGTCAATCCCACAGAGATTCTTCCCTCTTTCATTACTCATGAAAGTTTGGATTCATGGAACACTTAGATTATGCTGTTCATTTCCATTTTTACTGAATAAATTTCAGCTTACTTCATTTGGTGTTATTTTGCACATCACTTTATCTGCTGAGAGCTGCATCTTGAAGTTTTTCTTCAGTCGGGAATTCATGTCACCAATGATAACTGCCATTTCTACTCTGGCTCATAGTGGTGACATAATACCTCATCACTGGTAATAATGTGATCCAGGAAGCTGCCATCTTCAGCCTTGTATTGGTACAACAGGTCTTGACAAAATTAGGGTGTTCTTTCTGCTCCTATGCGAATATTCATGGTCTGCACCTGGCGCAAACTTCGCAGTATTCCAGCATTGGCTCCATTGTTTTCAACTGAAACTGATATTCAGTTCTATACACAGTTTCCTGGTTCTAACCTGCTGATTTGCACAGATTAGCTGTTGGAGATGCACTTCATTTCATGGTATGACATCTGTGCATGACCATCAGGAATGTAGCTTGTCTTTCACGCCACTTTCTCTGCTGCTGAAATGCATCCACTGACTGGTCTACATAAATGCTCAGCAAGCATTGATGAATATCAGTGTATGCCATTTTTTCTGCATGGAGGAATTAAATTTCACACTCTTGCTTCATCTGCACTTCCATGTCAGATGCCATTTTGTCAGACTACCCATCCACTGTCATCTGTCGCACAGTAAAGAAATGTTATGGAATATTTGTGGGAAGGTTCAACCCCTACTGCCATGCCACCAACATCCATCTCTGATGTTGTGGGTAAACACTATGAAATAGGAAGCTTCTCTTCTGAAGCAGACCTTGTATATTTTCTCCATGAAATTGGTGGAGAAGGGTATGGCTTCAGAAAAGCAATGTATGGGTGATGTACAGTTCTATCCTACTCCTACGAAAATGAAATGTGATGTCTTCATATTGTTCTTTAGATACTTGAATGTTAATGGATATAAGAGGCCCAGAAGATAACGTGAGTATACACAGTGAGATAAAAGAAAGTTGCAGGCTCTAGGAAGATATTTTTTCTACTTTGTAACAAGGCTGTTTTTCTATTTTTCATGCCAAAACTCTTAAATCTCTGTTGATTTTGTATCCTTTAACACCTCAGAGATCTCAGATGATGCTGTCAGTCAGGATGGCCATCTTACATTTGTGTCAGTCTGCCTACTTAATGGTCCTCTCAAAATATTATTTTTACCATTGCAGTTATCAAAAACTCTATATCAGATCAGAATACAGCCATCTGCTTTATACTGGGCTAACCACAAAGGCCAAGAATATGGTTCAACTCATAGAATTCACAGCTGCTTATATACTTAATCTTATTGGATATAAAATATTATTATATATATATTATTTATATATAATATATATTATTAATTATTGTTATTAATTATATAATATAGAG
>NW_024884364.1:40702362-40843286 GCF_019232065.1 Centrocercus urophasianus | reverse complement strand
CTTTTTCTCTCAGAGAGTGGTCAGGCACTGGAATGGCTGCCCAGGGAGGTGGTGGAGTCACCATCCCTGGCAGTGTTCAAGAGGCGTCTGGATGACGTGCTGCGTGATATGGTTTAGTGCTTGTGGCAGCAACGGTGATGAGGAGACGGTTGGACCGGATGATTGTATAGGTCGTTTCCAACCTTGTGATTCTATGATTCTATGATTTCAGGTCTTTCCCAGATGAATAAGCTTCATATTGTGTTTTAGAAAAAAATCAGAATGTTCACTCCAGTCTGTGAAAAGACGTATTGGTTTTAAATACCTAAAAAGCTGTCACTGTTGAAATTACAGTACAATGGAAATTATGTTCCCGGTTTCATTACCGGGTAGTTGCTCCATATTTTTATAATAACAAAGCCTTGAATGTGCTTGATTCAACATTTGATACTCTGTCAAGCATTGACAGAGCTAGGAACTTACTGAAAAGCATAATTAATTGTTTAATATTTTGGAAGGTTTTTTTCTTAGAGGAACCTACTGAAGTGAACAGTCCTTCTTGGGTATAATTGGCTTTATATACATTTTTGGGGTAGCTGACCTGTTCATATATAGTGTGATATACCTGCATGAATAAAAGGTAAATTAAAAAAAATAAATTGTAAATAAATTGAAAAATCCCCTCGCATGACATTTTCTCAAGTAAATTTCATAAGTTAAAAATGAAATCCTCAGACAGTAACAGTTTCAAGTGTTTCTAATAAAATAAAAACAATGGATAGTACATAGTTGAACAGTAAACTAATTTTAAAAAACAAACCAACAGATGAAGTGAGTTTAAATTTGGGCATTTAAATTCATTACAATCAAGGAAAACACTTTCTATGAAGAAACTTCAAATCACCAAATGTACAGTATGTGATATGTTTCAAAAGGACCTCTTCACCATTATAGCAAGGAATTTGATATTCATACTTGTTTTTCTTTACACGCAGTTGCTTTCTTGGCTCAAATCAGACTTTGTGCATAAAAATGAATTTGGAAACTAAAAAGCATCAGGATATTATATTTGGACCACTTTTTTTGAAATGCTTGTGCTTTAAACTGGTGACTTTACAAAAGTGGTTCTTGACAGGAAGTAGAGAAACATACACAAAACTCCTAAAATCAAAAAAGATTTTCTAAGTAAGTTCTCTTACTAAATGCTATTCAGCTGCTGGATAACTTGATCCTATTTTTTGCCTACTAATGTGTCCTCAAAAAAACTCTGTCATTTTTGGACTCTACATCTGTCACCACTGCATCTGTCACATTAAGCAGAGGCTCATACTCCGTTTTTCAGTGATCAACCTTAGTCTCCATACTCACTTCCTGCTCTTGTTGGGTTTGTTCATATTTGTGCAAGTGTCTATCTGGAGTTAGAAGCTATAATCTACTGCTGCAGGCAGGATACATGCCCTGCAATGCTGGCTAAGAGGAGAGGAGGCTTCAAAACCCGATTGGAATCTGAGTTGCATGCGTAGCTTTTCCGTCAACAGTTAGATTGTTTGTTTGATTGTTTGTTTGTGAGATGTGGCCTCCTGGACCTTAGAATGAACACAGGATTTAGAGTTTTTAAAAAATGCATCTCTACTCCGTGCTTGAGAAGTTTGGGCAGAGAAGTGTCCAGTGAGACATTTCCAGTTGAGTTAGGAATGCATTTGCTTTAGGAATACATATAGCTTTTTGAGTTTGGCTTTACTCTTAGGTCTAGTGATACTCCATTTGAAGTCAGTAGTTTTCCCTCTGTACTGCAATGAAAGAAAGATCTAAGCTGTAAGCATGGGCCACAAGACTAGAGGCAAAATTTGAGCCCTGGGCATCTTTGCCATGGAGTAAGCCTTGTCAGGAGCCTGGATAGATCAAGAGCTCTCTAAGAAGCAGTGTCGCCTTCTGTGCATTATGGGCTGTTTTGTTCTTCCCTTTGCACTTATCAGTCATCAGGAGAAAAAAGCTAATTACAAAGTGCCGCATGATCCAAATATACTTTCCGATATATAAATCTACTCATAACACTGGAGCTACTGTTGATTTACCCAAATGTGCAGGAGAACAGCATCAACCCTGAAAATCCTTCAGTACACAAAATATTGATGGGCTCCCTGCTGTCTCACTGTGATAGGGGAGCAGAACTTTTAAACTTTCACTTCAGATAATTAAATCCTAGAAATGAGGTCCAGATAGTTTCCACTAGGGAAAGCTAACTAAGACATGTAGGAATTCAATACATGTAGCAAAAAATAAAATACCATAAAATAGCCAAAATAAAATAATTTAAGAAGTGTCAGTTAATATTCAGACTTCTGGTAAAAAACTTAATGAGATTGTAAAGCTACAAAGTAACAAACATCTTTATAATTTTCTTTTGCTGTAAGCAAAGGAGAATGAGTTAAGCTCCACTGAGATTTTTAGACAATGTTATTCTTAGCAGTGAAAGCTAATCTGCTTCAAACAACCACAAGAACTGTAACCAGTATTTGTGTTTTAAAACTGCATTTTAAATAAACAGCTGTAAACAAAACATGTTGATGGACTGCAAATTCACATCCCAAATAGCCAACATTGCTAGGAAACATAAACTTAACTGTTTTTATTGCTTACATCAAACAGCGACAGTGAGACAGCTAATGGCAAGCAGGCAGTTTATGGAAAATAAAAGTGTCTGAAGTGGCAGGAAAAACTGTTGATTTTTCAGACCAAATGCTGTCCAAAATAAATCTGCCATTTCAAGAGATAACAAAATTAAACAGCGTAAGAGGTGGAATGAAATGGGAGCACTTTGCAATATTAGGTTTCCATGCTCCTAATGTTAGAAAGAAAATAGCCATCTATTTATTCTCTTTTTAAAGGTCTTATTACACTATTTTGATTTTGGCAAGAGAAAGATATACTGTCACTTACTCTGAAGAAAATGTAATATTCTTGGTCCATTAGAAGACATCTGTACAGATGTTAGCCAAACAGAGATAGTAATGAAGAATGATGAAGTAGGTAACTAAGCGTTCTTGTTTGGCAAAAAGCTAGACTTTGTCAGCCAAAGCAAGTAAAATCTAAGCAGGAGATCAAAAAAGGAGCGGTAGTAGAGTTTTATAAAGCATACCACAACACTGATAACACGAAGTATTTTTTTCTGGCAGTCCAAATTGGATGTAACTATAAAGTTAACATGAATTCACAGTAAGGCTTGAAGAACTTTTCTTAAGAACACATATACATACATGGACAATGTGGTGCTCCCATCAGTGTTTCTTGAACAACTTGTCACTTTATACCTGCTGTGAGTTCTTCCTCTTCACTTTTTGAAAAAAGTAGGACATCAGTGCTACAAAAAGCAGTGAAGCCTAGCACTAGAACTGTTTCTTGTGTACGCACTTTGATGAAGGTTATCTTCAAATTGAGGAATCTTCCTGTGACTTGGGAAAAAAAGTTTTTCTATATGGCATCTCAAGGTTGAGTTTGGCATGTTCTCAAATATGATTAAACATTATAAAGGAGACAGGATTAACAATGGAAACAAATGGGTTTTATTGTCTACAAATGAAACAGAAAAATATACACAATTTTATTAAAGGCATAGCGTTGATTAGTCCCAAAGAAAGCTCGAGAACCATAAGCTCGTTTAGAAACAACAGCTGCACAAAAGTACTCATCATTTAAGCAAAATTTCTCATCTGAGTCCTTCTAGTGTTGAAGCATTAAATTCAGATGTGCATCTTCTGAACAGTTTCTATCTTGTTGGTCATCTGTGGCATCAGAATCTCTCTCTAGACTTATCCTGCATCAGAATCTCTCTTTAGACTTATCTTTTTGTATATTTTCACCAGGCTATTTCTCACAGCCTATTTTGAGATTTAATGCTTGGCACAATTTAAGCTTCTCAGTACTCCTCTAGCATTTCCGAAAATCCTGTATTTTTGACATCTTCAGCCATTTCCAATGCTTTATATATCGCAGGCTACAATCTGCCTGGAACTTCTGGATACATACTGCCCCTTCCCTCCATCATAATCTTTTAATTCTTTCTTCAACATCTTTGCACTGCTTTAACACTTACTGGCTATTTTGTTATCACGGATAAAGTATGACAATTTTTTGGAGAATTTGAACGTGAGTCATTTTAACTCTATATTTGCAACTGAGTAGCCTTTACCTGATAATTTACAGACATTTGCATGACTGCCAAATTTAATCAAAAAGAGAAAAATGAATGATGCAATGAAATGACTTTTTGTCAGTAAAATCTTTGATAATTCCCAGTGGAAAACTCATATTTCTGTTTGGTTACTGCAAGGTAAAATTAACTAGGATGGCTTCTGCATGTCACATCTGAAGTGGCAGCTATTCACAATGACATGAGAAAAACTGCACAACAACTGGTTGGAAAGTATAATCACATCTTTATTCAATCACAGCTGAATGATCAAGTGCTTTTGAAAATATCACCAGATCCCCAGCTTTAATACTTCTTGAAAAATCTGGCATACTAGATATAAATTTTCTGAAGATGGGAATTAGACTCTCTTGACATTTAAATTCTTTTTTGGACACTGCCTTAATATCTTAAATATATCTAATTCTGGGTCTTAGATCTCTGCTTCAGTGTTATGTTGTTGAAATGTGCATCTATCTTGGGTTTTCAGGGGACCTGTATTTGCTTTGCTTCTCTTTATGTTATCCTTTAAGTTGATTTGGCCAGAAGCTGCCCCTTATTCTTTGTTTGGACACACCAGGGTGACTTCCCTTCTAGCATTAGTGAATAACAAAGAATATGCTACTGGAATATCTGTTCAACTGTTAAAAGGAAGATTTGATTACACAAGAAATGAGTGACATTTTTGGACATGGGAATGAAAAGAAGAAAGAAACAAACTGAGATCCAGTGGCTTGAGCCTGAGATGTTGCAGGTGCTCTTGCAAATATCTGACATTATGTTTCTTGATAGGAATGAAAGATGTCATGCAGTTATGCAGATACTGACTGAATTCCACAGGCCGCTAAACACTCGCTTTACTTTGCCCATTGGTTCGCAGATAGGGATACTTCTTCCACTGTGGGTCTAAGAGGGAATACACAACAGCTTTTGTTTTTAATCCCCAATGGTCCTGCCTTCCCCTTTTGCCTCCTACGACTTATTCCTCTAAAATCTCATGTTATGAAGTATCAAGACAATATCTCTGGCTAGCTGCAGTTAATGTCACAGGGAAGCAGTCTCAATGTACTTGTTGTTAAATTATTTCTTTGAAGTCAAGGCTATTAAATTATCGTAGAATTGCTTTTATTTTTCTGTCAGTCTTATTCTTCCAACTAATCTACGTTCAGTGTTATGTGTCAGCATGATGGTACTTGCATAGACCTACGTCTAAATAAAATTTCAAACACACACATAGCATGGGATTCAAAATGAAAATTATATATTTATAGAAGGCCCAAGTCTTAGTGGGTGCAAAAGTTGATGAGATCTTCAAAGAGAGAGGAGACACTGTTCAGCCTTGAGGAAAAAAGAATCAGGGAGCTCTTTTTCATGTATGTAAATACCTGATAGAGGAAGTAAAGAAGATGTAATCAAACACTTCCAAGTCATGCCCACTGACAAAACAACAGGCAATGAACACAAACAGAAATAAACAGAAATATGGGAAGTTGCATGTAAATCTAAGGAATCATTTTTCTTCTGAGAGGTTGGTCGTACAGTGAAGTGTGTTGTCAACTGAGATTGCAGAGTTTCTGTCCTTGGAGAAATTCAAAACCTGCCTGTATTTGGTTATGAACAGCTTACTCTGTCTTGTTCTGATCTTAGTGAGGAGACTGGGCATAACTGTCTTCATTGATGCCTTCCCACATCAGCTTTTCTTTTATTCTGTGAGACATAATGAGCACTTAATGGATATAAATTGACCATGACAAATGCCTGCTTACAAGTCAGGGATCAGAAGTATCCATGAAGAGAAAGCTTGTTAGGCCATATCTATCCTAGCAGGTATTTGGGGTGCACACAGACACACACACAAATCAGTAGATAGAAACAATTGTTATTGAGATCCCCACACCTCCAGTATTTCTGATTCAGATGTTTTACATCAGGCAGGATTTGAAGTACTTTGAGTTAGTTTGAATAAGACAGTCCTTGGTGCAAACATCCGTGCTGTGCAGGACTTACAGCTGATAAAACAATCCAAATCTAATCCACATTCACTCCAGTAGACAGAATTTTCAATTCCTTGCACCACTTTGTGAATTTTGCATGAGAACTCAAAAAATATTAGCAACATCTACACTAATTCTCTTTCTTAAAACGTAATTTTTTGTCCTTCTGGGTGTATCTGTAGTAACAATGGCAACAAGACACATCCTGACAGTCTATAATATCACCATGAAGTCTTAATTCTTTTTCCTGACTTCATCACTGCACACTTGTTATTATCTATAATATTTATGCTTCTTCTATTGAAGTCAAATTGATAATACTGAAATGTTACTATGGTATGCTATTATAATGATGTAGATGTCAATATATACCAGCAACATAAGACAGACATCATATATAACTGTGTGTCACATAAGTAATAATTTCAATTGTAGAGAAATTGCCATAGCAATTTTATGACAGAATACATGACCTCTGTTTATAAGACAGCAATTCTTAGCTTCTGCACACTATATAAGTTCAGATTCTTTCCTTTAGTAGCACAATGTGCAGTTCTGGAATTTCTCCTTTTTGTATATTTTGTTCTTTGCTGAACAACTTCCAGTACCTACCTCCTTTTTAAGATGATTCTCTTGAGTTGATATTTTTAAGAAAGTTTTGTTCTTTATTAGGATTACATTCTAGATTCCAAATTAGCCCGTTGTTGTGTCACATTATTAACCATTCAAAATCACTTTGTACCTTCTGCATCACACATTTCAGTTCACAGTTCTAATCTTGCCTGTAAGGATATAAATCACATACCCCCTATGCATACCTCAGATCTAACTATGTAACCCCAGACAGGGCTACAGGCTTGGGCTGATTATCCCAGGCATGGACATAAGGCTCACTGGCCTGTAGTTCCCAGGTCTTCCTTTCTCTCTTTTTAAAAAATGGAGTAAAATTTCCTTTTCACTAGTCACCAGGGAAAAGAAGTCCCCTAAGCACCAAAGCTAGTATCCATTTTGTGAAAAATACATATTCTTTTGGAAAGGTATTTGGTTGAAAATTAGTATTTCTAGAGAAAAAAAAAATAAATATATGTTTTAGAGACAAAACAATAGAAAACATGATGGGATTTAGAGAAATTCTGAGAAGCATTAGCATCAATATTAGCATCAATATTAGCATCAATAACAATGATCAAGACTAACAGTTATAAAGACGAGAATCATTACCCATGTGAAAATCACAATCTGCTTCTAGACTAAAGAACTTATTTGATAAGACAGTGGATTCTAGGCAATGAATTATGTTAGCAAATGACTTGAGAAGGCAGTGAAATAAATGCAGATAAACTGTCATTGCCATTGAATACAACAGAAAATGTTGCAAAATCCACTGACTGGTTGCAATCTATGTCATTTAAGTCTTTACCCACTGGTACAGGTTAAAGAAATAGTGTTAGCATTACTTCACAAACAAGATTATCTCATTAGAGTAATGGAGGCAAACCTTTTTTACATGTTTGAACAAGTCAAGTGTGAATTAAATGTTTCCAGAAGCCTGATATGACTTAAACAATCTTTGTATGTTTATTTGATAAAAAGTGTAATAATATTTTCTCAGCTGTTGAATTTGGCCCCTAGTTACTCAGTAAACATACTGAACTTTGTCAGTTGCCTGTTGGACTTTTGCACTGATCTGTAAGATCCAATAATCTCAACACAAAGAGAAATATTAGAAAGTGATATAATCTCACCCTTTAAGTTGACAAGAAATGCAATTATCTACCAACAGTGGAATACTTTGTGAAAGTAACTACTGAGATTTCCATTGCATTTTTCATTTGCTTTGCAGGAGTTTGTAGACAGCGTTACTTTGGGGGATTTCTTGCTGCTCCTTTACCATATTAAAATTCAACTTAAAAAGGACTTGTATTCAAGAGTATTTGATAGAAGGAGCAGAAGGGGAGAAAAGTACATAGAAGTGTAATAAACTAAGAAACACTAGGAGAGCAGAGATAAGAAGGAATGGTCCGACTGATCGCTGTCAGACACAAGTTATTTGGTTCACTGTCCTAACTGGCCTGGGCATGGCTCAGTGGTTTCCATAGAAATACACAGCAGGGCAGAGAAGAGTAGCTATAATAACACAAAATCTTTATCCCCACAAGCAAAAGTCATCTGCAAGTACAAGATTCATTGGATATGTCCACAGTTTCTGTTGTGACTATTTCTAAGCATCACGCCTGGTCAGGAGATGAAGAAAAGCACCTTTAACATACCAGTGAATAAGCACCCTAACTCATTGCCACACTGGAAGTTTGGTGAGGATATTGCTCAGCAGCATCATCAGCTCTGGAGCGAAACACTAGGGGAAGTCCCTTTCAAATTTAATCATTGCTTTAACAGGGATTGGGAAGGTGGTAGTTACATGAGAACACAGCAGAATCAGAGCACAAGGGTAAGAAGAGATGCAGATAACGTACCAGTACTGTTATAGAGGTATATATTAGCTGTAGTAACTCACTATTGGCATAAAACTACATCGGCACAAAAATCTTTCATAATTTTTTTTTCACCTATTCTTTATAAGTTGTTCATTTCCTCATCAGTAGAAAAGAATAGCATGGAAAAAATGCAGAAAAGTAAAATATCTTTTCGACAGCTGGATTGCATTTTTGCCTGAAGCCTTCTGTATTCTTCTAGTGTCACTGAGCAATGACTGCAGAACTGCCAGTGAAAGTATTTATTACTATCCTGTATACGTCACAGCCCTGCTGCCAGTGGCATGTGTACTCATCAGTCAAGCACAACTACCCACTGTGTTTGATTTACTGTCACTGAATCAAATCTATTTGTGGGTTTCCATAACATAAAACATTTTACTAGAGATTAATTCCCTGATTTGCATGTTGGTCATGGGAGCTGTAACATTACTTTCCTTGATAGATTAATTTCAAAGTCAAGAAAGATGCAACTTGATTTTTACTCCGTATTCAAGGAGGGGTCTTGTTCTTTGTCATCTGACCTTTACATTAACTCTTCCTCTTGTCACTCTCAGAGGCATTATTCATATTTGTGTCTGCTAATGGAAGATTAAGAAATTGCAGCTCAGTCAGAACAGTAAGGATGGAATATCAGAGCACCTGGTGAATATGATGGCAAATATGCTTCTGATCTTGGCTTTGTTCCCCCTTTCTCAAGCTTGTTGCTGCAAACCTGTTAGAAAATAAAATGGTGTTTCTTCACTGACGTATCTTTTAAATCATATTCAAGGATAAACTTGGGCAAATGCCTGCAAAAGTGGTTGTGTATAAGGAATTTATTACATGGTACAAAGGTTGCTAACTTACTGTAATGGTGGCTTAATCCAAAATATTTTTGGTCACTGCTAACTGGAATTTTCCAGGCAAAAAGAAAGTATTTGTATTTTTATTTATATGTTTGTAATCTAGTCATTTAATATTCATACCCTATTACAGTCCGGGATAGCAGCCAAAGCAATGATTTGTTACTTCTCAATTCATGAATTAATTTCTTTCACTCTGCTGAAACCAAAATTCTTACTCTAGCTATCAAAATAGTGTCACTGGATTTCTTTCATTAAAGAAGTTACAGAGCATGCTGATTTTTCACTTGCTCACAAAACTGAACCTAGTGTTCTTCACTGTTACCTGTTCAATCACAGCTGAGAAAAGAAAAAAAATACACAATGCTTTACCTTTCAATGTTGCTATGCCTAGAAATAAGGAAATTTCTTGAAGCAACAACCCATATCACTTTACAGACAACACTGTCCGTTGGTGTATGTTACCAATCCTGCTGAGATTTCATGTCATGTGAAAAAAATAATTCCTAATACAAAGTTAAAGATTCGAATCATTCTTTATTTATTGGAAAGAGGTGGAGACCGACTCTTTTTTTTTCTTCTGTATTTAATTGCATTTTTCAAGAATAGTGAAAGGAATTCAGTATCCACAGGTGCCCTGACCAAATACTGTACATTTTATTAGTTTTCTCCCATTTAATATAATACAGCTATTTTCTATGTTGGCTGCTACACAGATGTTGCCACAGAAAAGTAGAAAAGTAGACAGTGTGATTAATGAAGGCATGGTCCCTTTACTGATATAGACTTTACCTCATTTGCACAGAGTTCAAAGCAGGTCAAGAATTTAAAGCTTTCATACTAAAAGCTCTTAAAGTACTCTGTTTAGTGGTGCATTTCAAACAAGAAGTTATTCATCATTTTTGTTGTTCATCAGCAAGGTTAATTAAGCACCTTGTGAGATTACATGCAACTTGTAGCCCGTCTTTATTTAGAATGGAAGAGGCATGCATGAAGATTATCTCCAGATGAGAATTTAACTTAAATTTTATTTTCTTATAACCTCATGCTTAAATCAATTTCTCCAGAAAAAAAAAAACAACCAACCAACCAAACAAAAAACAACAACAACAAAAAAAACCACCACAGAAACCCACTAAACCATATGCATTTTGTACTTCATTTCAGATGTGCGCAATGCACTAAGACATTTATCCTGTTCCCAGAATTATACCCAGGGTCTTTTTCTTTGTCAGATTTGTTTAGGAAGAAGCTTTTGATATTCTTGGACTAATTCACAAAGATCTCTAAAAATCCTTTAGCATCCTTTTGTCTTCGTTTATCATGGAATAGAATAATGGAATTTTTGGAGTTGGAAGGGACCTTTGAACATCATCTATCCCAACTCCCCTGCAATGAACAGGAGCATCTGCAGCTTGACCAGAGTCCTCAGAGCCTGGTCTAGCCTGGTCTTGAAATTCTCCAGGGATTGGGCACCTCTCTGGGCATCCTGGGGTTTATTTGCTTTGAAGATTGCAGCTAGAATATTTCTCTTTTAGCAGACCTTGTCTGCTATTGGAATTAGCTGGGATATTAACTGAGAAGCTGACAGGACTAACCACAGTAATAGTAATAGTGTGAAACAGTGTTGAAACATAGCACTGTAAATGGTACATTTTCAAATGCAGTATAATGTATTGGTGCATTAGGAGGAGATATAGGAAGAAAACTGTAGTTAATTTAATATTGTGGTCAGATCTAAAAACATAACCCATGAACATATCACTGCAATGTTGTAAATCTTTCAGATAAAATAAAAAAGAATAATAATGACATATCAAAATAGTATTTGTCTAATATGAATGTTGTCCTTCCACATAAAATACGTATTTGGGGCTGTCTCTTTTTCTGTTCAGAGTGATTTTTGGTAGCTTTCTAATTCAGCTTTACTATAGACTACACTTCTCTATTCAGTATGCCATCTTAGCCTGAGAGAAATTGTGTCAGGCTCTGATACAACACAAGTAATACTTTTTTGGCCTCTCTATCACAGTACTGAAAAGCAATGCAAAACGTCCTTTTGTGAGCTTGTACTGTTAAGGTAATCACATGCCTGGAATGGGTTTATCCATGTTAAACAGTTTTATGACAGAAGTAAAAACTGCTGATTAAATTCAATTAGCTTTGTAGAGTACAGAGCAATGGACTCCAGGATCATCCTTGGAGAAAGTTTTAGTAACCTATATAATATTCAGAACACAGACAGGAAACTTTTTCACACGGGCAAGAGCCAAATTTAATGAATCTAGCTAGTCAGATGGATGATGTTTAATGAGATAGATGTAGAAGAATGAAACGCAGTTTGAAGCTACGTCATTTGCTTGGTCTGCCTGGGCATACAGAAATTAAAAGCATAAAACTCCTTAGAGAACAATAGAAAGAAGTATAAGGAAGAATAAAGCAGGCAAGAAATAATTTATTCTCCCTTTTCCTGATGGAAAGTGGGCAAGAAAGCTGTTGGTGTTCCCTGAAGGAGAGAGTGAGAATTTTAAGTGTAAGAAGATGAACCCAGCTGGGGGGACAGAGAATGAAACTGATTGAATTTTGATGTTGAAGCTCATAACAATATTGTTCAGAGTGTCCCTGAACCAATGCTTTTTTCATTTCATTCTTTTTGAAGGAGAAAACTTAAGGTGAATTCTTGGCCCCAGGGAATCTAATTAGAGTTTTTTCAATGACTTAAATAAAACAGGGTATCCATTATGCACATTAACATTCCTGTGTTGTTATCTAGCTGTTGACTGTTTTATGTAGATCTGTTTGTTAAATACAATGTGTTCATACTATACAGAGCACTCCAAACATTAGACAGCAACAATATCTAGAAAAATATTTGAATCCTTCTATTGCTCTGTGAGCATCTGACATTGTTCAGGTGAAAGAAATCATGACACTACTATTAGAAGGGAGTTAAGTCACAGGTTGCTTCAATCACTGACAAACATTTTCTCTCACCATCATAGAAAAAATTATCCCTCCTCAAATTAAAACTCCTGAACAATCAGCTTTTAGATTCTCACCATGCACTGTACAGAGTTCAGGTTATGTGGGAGTGAGGTCAGGAGAGAAGCTGCCTACCTGGTCTACCATTACTAATATCAAGCCCCGCACAACATTCAGCAGGGACACAAATCAGGAATTGGTCTCCTGTATCTATGCTGTTTTGAACAAAAAGTGGCTGTGGAACATTTGAAAAGAGACACCATCAGACAGAATGTTTGTGGAAAAGGCAATAAAACTGTAACCCTGCCTAGCACAAAATAGGTGAAAGTTGGTAGTGAGGGAAACAGCAAGAGAATTTTCAGAATTTCCTTTTCAGGAAAAGAATCATGTTCACGAATATAATCAGAGAATCTGTTTCCCACCTTTTGAAGCCATGTAGGCAAATTAACATCTCAGATGATTAGGTAGTTCTAGGTTGTTTCAACAACAGACAGGTAGGAGTATAGACTTTGCCTTAAATTAGAAGAGGAATAATCAGTAAATAAGAAAATGACAAAAGTGTGTGTAGAGGTGCCATTATCCAGTTGTAAGAACTGAACACATAGGAATATAGGAGTAACAGTTGTGGAAATCTTGTTTCTCCAAAATTAATCAGAGAAAAACCAACCAACCAACCAACCAAAAAAGATACGCAGAACACTTCTGCAGAACTAAAGCTGTAGAAGGAGCTTGAGAGCTGGGTGCCACCAAGGAGGGAACCCACACAAACAAATCCCAAAGCAGTAATGCCCTTCCACTCTACATTCTCAACTCCTTGCTTGACAGTCTAGATCAATACTAATGTTTGGGCTGGAGGTCTTTCTACCCTGGATTGATTTTTTATGTCTTCTCTAGATGAGCTATTTGCTCATGTCTTCAGGTTGCAGAGTTTGTCTATGTAATTTTTCTTACTTTCTTGTCTTTGAATTCAAGCCAATTCTGTGGCCTTCATTACTCCTAACTGGGTAAAAGCTCAAAGGTCTGTGACCTTAGGCTTCAATAAATGTATCTACTTGTGCTAAAAAAGCATGCAATATTCTTCTATACTAAATCACACAACATCAACTTTACAATCTTTGTTGAGTTCATAGTAGGAGAATGCCTAATTTGCTTACCTTTGACCAAGAAGTGAATTTCTATTATTACTGGTACATTAGAATTTTAAGAGAAATTTTTGAATCCGACCCCTTCTTTTTTCTTGTTTACTAAAGAAAAAGATTGTTCAACGCTCTCTTCACAGCTCATTACCTGCACATAGCACAGAAGAACAGAAGGAATTCTTAAAGCTTGTATGAAATTTGTAGCAAGGGAAAATGTCTTTATGTGTAACTCCATGGAAACCTGAAGTGATCAGCTCATTTCAGTGATGTACTCTGTTGGGAATATATGGTAGAATAGGATCTGGGACAAATGTTTCTAGAAGCGTGAGCTGATACATATGCATTGAAGCATGGGATTACTATATCTCCAAACATGGCATAGGCCTTATCCTCTGTACATCATGTTGTATGGTGGGAGAAAAGTGAAACTCTTCTAAAAAAATTCCCTACATGCACCCTTTGCCTTGACTTGTGTGTTGACTTCTGGTATCCTTCTCGGTGACAACAGTCTCTTTGTTGTGGACTCACTGTCATTACCTTATGGTTCTTCATATTCGTATGAATATGTCAGTTAGGTCCATCCTGTCTGACTATAAAATGGAAACAGATGCCATAGGAAACTGAATTCCTTCAGATTGAGATTGTGTTTGTAGTCTCTCACTGTAGTCTTATATGTCAACAATAAACATAGCATAAAAAAATAAAAATATTCTGAAGAAGAAATAGGAGTTTGCAAGTTTCCTTTTATAGAAAAAACTCAAAATCATGTCTCTGCAAACCAAGCAACAGATGCTTTATTGGTGTGGTGTCATGTCTGTGGTGAGTCTTACAAGTTTTTACTCTGTGGTGTGCATTGTCCTGTGCATGTGTTTGCCAACAAGCAAGTATGGATCATTGCACTAATTATTATGTGTCACACAAAAAGAACTTTGAGAAAGAAAAATCTTAGAAAAAAATCTATATACAGTGTGATTACTCGGTGTGTAGAAGTGTAAAACATTTATAATGTCATAACTTTCACAGTGCTTCCTAAGTAATCATTAATATTACTCAAAATTTCAGGAACATCTGAAATAAGTATTTTACAAAGTTAGGGTCTTATGGGCCAGTTATGCTAGAACTCAGGAGGGTATTTTGAAGTGCATCTCCCAGAAGTCTGTCCTTCATCATGCTTTGTCTCATTCTGTCCAGTGGGCTCCTCCAGGATTATTTGGAAGAAAAAGATGCCCCCTTATAGATCATCTGAAAAGCTCACACTTTGAGCATTCAAATTATGGGTTCATAATCTGAAGCCAACCTCAGAACTTGGGTAGTGTAGGTCAGAATCAACTATTTCTCTCTATAAGTGTGCTCGTAATGGCCTAAGCTACCTGACAGGGTACAGCAAGGAACAGCTGTGGGATCAAGGTAGGAACTGACTAGGTAGTGAGGGATGGAACCTCCCTCAGCAGTCCTGTTCCAAAATTCTCATCATTCTCAGAGGCATCCAGAATTCCAGATCCGGATTTGAGGCAGTGCCCATCAGTCAAATGAAAGGTAACAAGTGAGATTCAGGGTTAGTCTAGGAAATACAGTCAACATTTCAGGACAACTGGGAGAGCACAGAGCAGTTAAAGCATAGTTGAGGTCAGAACTGACAACACTGTCCTGAGATGAAATGGTGTCTTGAGCCCATGGGCAGGGGTGGGGGAAGTGCCACAGGAAGCTAGGTAAGAATCGTCGGTCCTGATACTACCTTCAGGGTCTGACATATGTAAACACATCCTTAGCTCTTTTTTTACATCAAAGTTTGTGTGTGTGTATCTATCTATCTATCTATCTATCTATCTATCTATCTATAAATGCGTATGTGTTAAAAAAAAAAAACGCTCAAAAATTTTAAAATAGTTATGGATAAAAATAGATATATTTGGAATTTCTTTGTCTAGTGCACCCCAGATTTTCTCTGGAATGTAGGTATTGTTATTTATTTATAAATAAATAAATATTATTTATTTATTATATTTATTTATTATATTATGTTATTTATTTATAATAAATAAATTTATTTATTTATTTATTTATAAATCAATTCTTGAAATAACTGTAGAGTCTTTAAACCATTTGTACTACTATGTAAATTTTTTTAATGTAAGACTTATCAAAGGACTTTGAAAAGATGAGTGGAAAGATTCCTGAATGGCATGTGACTTTTTTTTACAGTGTTCAAACTCTTTCCTGGAAGCAGCATCACGTCTAGAACACTTCAAAGATATACTACAGAGAGGCCTGTGGAGTTCCTCCATCTGAAGTCCTTGAAGGACTGTGAACTCTTTCAAAAGAGAGAAATCTGTTGCAAAAATAGATTTTAGGGGTCAGATTCTAATCTTAGTTTTATTAGCACATATTGGTGGGACAAAAAATCACAAAAGCAGCAGAGCGTCTTTATAATTGCACCACTGTAATTGTAAGATCAGACTATATGGAGACCTACTTTCAAACAGGCTACAGATAATTTCAAATTAAAGAAAAACAAACAACAAAAAAGAAAGTCAGCTTTTCTCCTTTGAGACTAGCTTTCCCTCCAGCCACCAACAGATCCAAGAACAAAAAAGTGTAACTCTAGAGTGCCAGTGCCAGTGCATGCCAAATGATCAGGGTTATTGTTATTTGAAAGCTCTGTAATGCAGGCTAATTTTTTTAGGCTAATTATATAGAAATAAAAAACAAGCAAAAAGCCAACACAGCAAACACACTGATATATCTGAAAATATCAACTTGCTTCCTAATGTTAATTTGTTCCCTGAATCTGGATGTTGCTTAATGACCCAAGCCTGTGTATCTGTTGTATAACATGGAATTGCCAAAATATTCACTGTCAGTGTAAATATGTTTGTGCAACAGATACTGAGCAATATTACTGTGTGGTTGTATGGATTTCTTTTGGGTTTGGCTAATCGGTTTCAGAATCACAGAATCACAGAATCACCCGGGTTGGAAGGGACCTCAAGGATCATGTAGTTCCAACCCCCCTGCCTAGCAGGGCCACCAAACACACACATTCAGATCAGGTTGCCCAGGACCCCGTCCAACCTGGCCTTAAACACGTCCAAGGACGGGGCATCCACAACCTCCCTGGGCAGCCCGTTCCAGGGCCTAACCACTCTCCTTGTAAAGAACTTCCCCCTAACATCCAACCTAAATCTTCCCTCCTTCCCTCCTTCAACTTGGATCCATAAAACAACATAAAACAACACAACTTGGTTTCATAAAAGACTGATGGCATGTTCTGCATTCTAGGGACAAATTTTCAGATAAAGTGCTAGAACAGGTTGCCCTGGGCAAAGAAGATAAAGATATTGCCCAGGATAAAGAGATATTGAAGAGTCTGACAAAGTTAAAGAGAGAAGGAGAGCAGCACCCACAAGGCTTTCATTGTGGCCTGTACTTGGATACCTAAATTACGAGCTAAATTGAGCTGTGGTCACTAGAAACAAGAAGGGATTCTGTAGGATGACTCAGAATGCCTCTATGACAGTAGCTAAGTCTTGTCTGCAACTCTTTCTCTCCTTATGGTCTTGGAGAATAGAGGCTCCTGACTGAAGAAGACAGGACATAATTTCTGTTTAGATGCTTCCTACAATTCTATTAATTTCAACTTTACATGTGTATATGTGAAGCTGAAAATTCATGTTTTGTTGTTTTTGTCAACAATTTGCAACCTAGATGTAAGAATATGAGGTAGAACTGATTTTGTCTTCAGAACCCAAACTGTTTACTTCCTGTGAAATCAAATGCCAACTCATTCTTCTGTTCCTGACCCCTCATTCCCTGTAGCTGATTTAAAGTGAATGAGTGGGTGCTTGGCTGCTAGCTGGTGTAAAATGGGCTGGAAAGGCAGGGTCTCTTGTGCCATAAAATAGAAATTTTGGAATAGAAATCGCTATCCACATTCTGGACCCATTCTACTTCATGAACAAATGTAGATGAGTGGTGTGGTTCTTTCTCTACAGGTAAGTCACCTTGAAAATTCCCTCTAATCATCAGATCAAAGAAATGATTGCTATTACAGAGCGAATCTTCAAGAGTATGGCTTTTTGGAGGCAGAATACAAACTGAGGGTCTGATAGCACAAACTACCTTCCCAAAGTACTTGTGTTTGTCTGCTGTTCCTTTATTGCTGACATGATGGAAGATAAGAGAGTTCAGTGCGATTTGGAGAGAGAAAAACTGGCAGAATGTCATCTTGCTTCATGGAGTCCAGGGTACTGTGTAAGTTTCAACAAAATACTTTCCATACCACTGCAAAGAAGTTACAATAAGCTTTGGTTCATTCTCAATTATTTCTTATATATCTGTTGCAACACCTACCCATTAGTATGATTTATTTAACACTATCTATAATCCTATAGGAATTACTCCAATTTCTTCTAATTTGACCAAACATCAAAGCAAAGAGAGCTGTATCTGTCAGAGTGAGAAGGTGACGATGGATTCTAGTATTTTTTTAATGCAGTCTTGATAGTAAAGAAGATTCTGAACAGAGCAGAAAGCAAACACTAGGCAGCAATGCCTTTCACTAGCAAAATTCCAGGCAGCCTGTAAGCCTGTACCGGTTTACTTTTTCATGTAGTACTCTCTTCTCTGAATAACACTGATGACTCACCTGTACGTTCTTGCTGTGCTGCTGGTGCCTATTTGCTGTGTACACTGCAAAATTTCAACAGAGCTCAGTAAATTGTTTTTTATCTATCTCCCAATGCAGATTTTCTGCCCAATGCATTGAAGACTTCAGGTCCATTTTGTGCTCGATGGAGTTTCTGGGTGATGGTTTCCATTTCTTTTCCACAGGGGGACTGAATGGTTTCTCACAACAATTTTGAATGAATGGCAGCTGTTAAATCTGCCATTGTCAGCAGGGTTCTGATAAGCATGTAACATAATGACAGCATCAGGAAGAGGAGAGGAAAGGAAAAAAATTGGATTAGATTCAGATAATTGTCCAAACAATATTATATTAGGCTGTACAGTCATTTCACAAACACAGTTATCTGAACTATTCACCTTGTAAATACTCTGTATTAGTCAGCAGATGGCATTCATTGTACATTAACTATTCCACCAGTGTTACTGCAAGTACTTTAAAACACAAAGCATATGGTTTTCTCAAAGAGACACATTATTTCCTCATTTGCAGTTCAGTGTTAATTGTGAACTATTTAGTGAAAATCAAAGAAGGTAATTTTTCATCCTCATTTACTTTGTGTAACAGATTAATAGAGCCTACGGTTGTGTAAAATGTAAATAACACCCACAGTATCACAAAGTTTTTCAGGATATACAAGCTAATAGAAGGTGAGGCATTGGCTTTTGTCGGTTGATTTAACAGTGCTGCTGAAACATTTTGGCTAAGGCTAATGAGATGTTCCAACAAAGTGTCAAAAGGGGCAACTGTCCTGTTTCTATCCTCATCATGAGTTCAGAAACCCAAAAGATCACTTAAAATGGCTTTGGAATATGCTTCTGCATTTCCATTATTAATGTAGAGCCAAAAATGGTGTGGTGGTGTTCAGCCTCATAAGTTCAGCCTCATAAAAGCACCGATAACCTGCACAGACTGCCCTTTCAACAGCCCTGGGAAGGAATCTGGCCCTTCCACACACAACTGGTGTACACACTGATCTCTGGCATGCTTTGCACCTGTACTCATATCCATCCGTCTAGATGGCATAATGTCTGCTCACAGGGTGTTATATCTGTTTTGATAGGGCATAAGTGCCAATTAAAGATTGCTTTGCAGCTAGAGTGTAAAATGCTGAAAGTGCCTTTTTCCTCTATAATGGGAATGTTCTAGTGGAAATCAAAGATGGGATGAAGGCTATATGCTTCAATCCTCGGTATCCTTGGTAGCTACTAATAATGTGTGGAGACTCGAAAAGCAAAATTTGCACTACTGTAAATTTACTGAAAATTCTATTATTTTCAATAATTTCATGAATTAATACATTACAGTTTCAGATTTTTTCCAAATATATCTATGAATACAGAAATAGCTTTGCAAGTTACTTTGAAACGGTAATAAAAATGACTGTGCACGTATGTACATATTTATTTACTTTATTTCCCTTTATCTCAATTTCTTCACTGTGCAAATTCTAATCTAAATAGTCATAGACAATTTGAGTTCTCTTTGCTTGTTCCTGATTACAGAGTCTGAAAACTTCGTATGCTTTCAGCCCACTGGCCAAATTCTGCCCTCATGAAGGTCATTAAACTCCAATGACTGTCATCAGGAATATATTCATTTCAGTAGAAAAATCTACATTCCAGTGGCTTTTCCTTAAGCCTATTTTTCTTGGTCTAATTGCTGTTTGTGAGCTTCCTTAGGCAGAATTATAAACTGCACCTTCTTGACAGGAGAAACTCAGCTACCTTTTCATTTAATGGATCCCATATGGATGTTTGAAGTACAATGGGATTTCACAGAAATTACAGAAATCACAGAAACACCAAGGCTGGAAAAGACCTACAAGATCATCCAGTCCAACCACCCACCTATCACCAATAGTTCTCACTAGACCATGTCCCTCACCGCAAAATCCAAACGTTCCTTGAACACCTCCAGGGTCGGTGACTCCACCACCTCCCTGGGCAGCCCATTCCAGTGCCTGACCACTCTCAGAAAAGCAGTATTTCCTTACGTCCAACCTGAATCTCCCCTGGCACAGCTTGAAGCCATTCCCTCTGGTCCTATCACCAGTTACACGAGAGAAGAGGCCGACCCCCAGCTCACTACAGCCTCCCTTCAGGTAGCTATAGAGAGCAATGAGGTCTCCCCTGAGCTTCCTCTTCTCCAGACTGAACAATCCCAGCTCCTTCAGCTGCTAAGCATCAATCAATACCCCCAGGCCCATATCCTCTACACAGTCTTCCAGCCTCTCTGCCCCAAGCCTGTAGCGTTGCTTGGGTTGTTGTGGCCAAAGTGCAGAACCAGCATTTGGCCTTGTTGAACCTCATCCCATTGGCTTCAGCCCAGCTCTCCAGCCTGTCCAGATCCCTCTGTATGGCCTCGCTACCCCCAGGCAGATCCACACTTCCACACAACTTGGTGTCATCTGCAGACTTACTGAGAGTGCACTCAATGCCCTCATCCAGGTCATCAATAAAGATACTGAAGAGGACAGGCCCCAGCACTGACCCCTGGGGAGCACCATTCATGACCAGTCACCAGCTGGAGTTAGCTCCATTCACCACCCTCTGGGCCCTGCCTTCCAGCCAGTTCCATATCCAGCCAAGAGTGTACCTATCCAAGCCATGGGCTGCCAGCTTCTGCAGGAGAATGCTGTGGGAGACATTGTCAGAGGCTTTGCTGAAGTCTAGGTAGACCACATCAACAGCCTTTCCCTTGTCTACCAGACGGGTCGCTAGATCATAGAAGGATCAGGTCGTTCAAGCAGGACCTGTCCTTTGTGAACCCTGCTGGCTAGGCCTGATCCCCCAGTTGTCCCATACATGCTGTGTGATCTCCCTCAAGACAATCTGCTCCATAACCTTCCCTAGGACTGAGGTTAGGCTAACAACAGGATTTAGATATAACATGCTGTAATTCCCTATTAGGCAGCTCTGTGTAACAATAGGGAGACAAAGAACCATCCTAAATGGTAGTATGCTGTTAAACATGCCAGTAATATATATCCAAAAAGAAGTCATTAGAAGAGCTAGATGACAAATATCCTTGGTTCTGGCATTTTAGTACACATGGGAGCCAGCTGGCTGTGTGTTTGGGAGCCAAACTTGACAAGCTTGGATGGTAAACAGGTGGATATTTTACTTTCATATGTCTTTTTCTCCATGCAATAAAAACCATAGTACTGCAAAGGAGGGCTCTTCCTGCCCATTTTTTCTCCATCCTGGTAGAGAAGCAAACAGTTGAAGAAGCACATGTGAGCACAGAGGAACACGCATTAAAATGTTGCTGCTTTTCTCCTTTTCTCACAGGTAATACTTCTTCTCTGCTGGACTTAATACTCAGCACATGGGCAGAAATATCATCAAATCACCAAATATATATATATAATTAGAAAAAGGCAATTACTTAAGATATATTCTCGCTAATAGCTGTACATTCCCAGAAAATTCTGCTAAAATATAATAAAATTTTAATCTTTAATTACAGATTTTTTCCCCTACTCTGATGGAAAATCAGAAAAAATTCATCAGGTATATGTCTAAAAAGGGATATCTTAACCTTTGTAAGTGTATCTCAAAGGTTTTGCCATGCCCTGTACTATTTTCCTGAACTGAAATGAGAATTTTTGTACCTGTGTACACATGGCACTTAGTATATATGTACACAATGGTACTAATGTATCCACAGCTATTTTCCAGGTAAAGAAGTACAGAATATTCTGGGTCACTGGTTCAAACACATTTTAGACCTGTTCAGTGAGGCATGAAAACTCAGTCAGTGTGATCACCAGTTGTTGATCTCCCTGTCATAAGCAATAATTACAGCACTGGCTCCTATGACCAGCAGGAAAATGCTGTCCAAGTTAGGGGAAGAATGCAACTATGATTTTATTTGTACAAGACTCCTCGTTTCAGGCGGAGCCTAAAGAGCCAGGTTTGTCCTTTCTTTATTGTCATTTTGCAATTGAAATTATTGTCCATGTAAGCTGATTCCCAGGGCGTGAGATGAGGTGTGACTTTATGATCTGTATTTACTGGGGACAGGAAATGGAGCAAATAAAGCCAGAAGCATCAATGATTGTCAATTGAGACAGGGAGAATTTTTGTCTCTCAAATCAGTTTTAGACAGATTCCAAGAACATAAGAAAAGACAAAGAGAAAAAGGCCATCTGGTCCAATTTCTCTGCATGTTTATGTTTTTCTGAATTCCAACTCCTAGCTTATTTTCCAAACTATGTCTTTTATTCTGAAAAGACAATCACAGACTATGTAACCACTTGATTCCATCATTTTCCTGAGTAATTTTGAAATTGTACTTGCAACCTTAGTGCCACATTCTCCTTTACTATCTTCCATCTATTGTTTCTATTTTTTCAGTTTACATTCTGCAAAGCTTTCAACATATTACTGGAACAACCTATCTCAATGCACGTTATTGCTTAGCCTGTCCTAAGATTTTACAAGCTTCTGTACATGATCTCTCAGTCCAGCCTATTTTCAGTAGCAGTAACTCAAAGGCTTTTGTTGGAACAGTACATTTTATTTGTTTATATTTTTTTATTCCAGTCGACCTTTCCAAGGTGTTCTTCTCCTATTCTATTACAGATATCCGTACTGTGACCTGTATTCTCAAAGACCACATCTGCAATGGAACAATGAATATCTGAATATTATTAGATAGTAATGTGTTTACAACTCTGTGGTTTCCATACCAGTTGACTCAGTCTATTATTTCACAAGATCCAGGTTCAGACTTGGCTATAATAAAAATGACTGAACTTTTAAATTTCTGACGCATCAAGATTTGACAAAGACATTTCCGATGGAAGAGAAAATGCCGAATGCTTTGCTTCTACCCCTGCTTTGCATGCTCTCTTCTTACATGGATACAGTTCATACATAGTGACTGGGCTTTGTGTGGAAAAGTCAAGTAGGAGGAACGAAACCATGATGCCATTTGGATGATTGTGCTGGAAGATCAGCCACCATTAGAAAAACAGTCATAACTCAGGTTAGGTGTGATAATTTTTGCTTGCATGTGGAAGAGTGACTAATTATCTTATTTCTGCTGGTGCTGACCAATGAGTAAAAGACTTTAATAATGATATGTGGACAAACACTTTTAGCCAAAAGAGAACTGAGAGGGGAGTGAAGGCTGGAAGTTATTTAGTATCATAATCATTTCAAATTAATCTGACTTGAGGCTTAAAAGTGAAGATTTCTTCTACATATTTACATTCACTAAATTTTTGGAATACAAGGTATTCCATTAGGTAAAGCCATTCGGATGGGATGAAACTCTGCTCAGCTTGGTAGACAGTAAATGGGAAGCCATCTTCATTCCAGCTCCATCAGCAAACGAGTACTTCAGGGAATATCTTTCCTTGTCTGTATCTCAGTTTTCATTCTGTGGAAGGGGAATGTGTACCATCTTTTCTGTTGCTGCTGCCTTGTCTTTTCTTCTCCCCAGTAGGTGACCATACTAGGTGCCGTTTCCTGACTGAAAATGCTGTTTAAGAGTTGCCAAGATTTTGTCCTACCTCGGGGAAAACATCTACAGGATGAATTGCTCTAATTTTAGCTTGCTAACGACAGAGATTGGGAGAAATGTCATACGTTTAAGCTAATTAACTGACATTGCAACATACAAAAAGTACAGTGGGTAGTGTGCCCCAATGAAGTTAACACAGTAGGGGAGAGCCACTTGTTCCCCCTAGCTATCTTGTTTGTTTTGATGGCATGAAAAGAGATTGTTCTGCATCCAGTCACTTTTCTCTACAAAGTATAATAAAGCTGGAAACACTCACTTGAGTCACAGACATTCAGGACAGAAAGAAAGAAAACAACTTTGTTGTGATTCAGTTTGATTTATTTCTCTGGTAACAGTGCCTTGAGGTGTGAAATATCATTTTTCAAGAGTGAAGTAATGCTGAAAAAATTATGACTTTAAAAAGAAGAAAGCACATGCAGTTTCACCCCTTGTTTTAGCAATGGCACTCTCTGCAGATGTTTTACTGAGCATTTTTCCATAAGAAGTGGTCAGCATCAGAAGTAAATACACTGATTTAATCCATAAAAAAAATACTGTGTAAATTATAATTTATTACTTAAGAACACTTCTATAAGTCATATCGAAGGAGCTGAAGTAAGTGCTTCAGTGAAATTTACTGTGACAATGGTCCAATTACTGATGTCTGTGATCTGCTATAAAAGAGAAATGCTCTTGATGGCAGCAGAATTCTAATCATAAGCATGTAACCCACACTGGGATTTTGATTATGTGCTTTGTACCACATCTCACATGCGGAAACAAGCTTCTGCAAGCTAAGTCTCTGCTGTGAGAACCCATGGGCTGTTTTTCGTTTGCTAAAAAAAAAAACACTGGGAAGTAAGATGTGATGGTGAGGTGGATGAAATCACATAAAAAATCTGTTACTCTGTTGATTATGTTGATTATGTAGGAACTTTCATGGAAAGGGATTTTTTCAGTCTTTGAACCTTTGAACCTTCTCATGTATGAATTTCTTCTTAACCACTTCAGTGACACTAATCAAATAATTAATTATCAAGCATTTATTTAACTTTTGTTTGAGTGTACAAAGTATGTAGAAGATTAGACTTCATATGAATTCCCCCAAACAGGAAGATGTCATCTTTTCTTTTTTTCCTTTCCTTTCCAGAAAAAAATCTTTTTTTTCTGCATATTCTCAGTTCTCTGACTTGATCTGCAGTACCTTCAACTGAATTCCAAAATAAAAAAAAAAAGTAGGGTGAAGTTAAGTAAGCATACAGTCTTTGTTCATTTGAATTAAAGTACTTTATGGAGCACTAAAATATCACCTGAGCATTGCAGGAAGGGAGCTTAGTGGAAACTATGCTACAGTCTCTTTTGTGGTTACCCCATCTGTTCTCATTTCTTCCTCTAGAAATAACACTAAAATTCAGGATTTTGAATTTCCATTCTTGTGTAGGCAGTGAGCAATATCAATCTGCCTTCATTTCAGTTGATCATTTAAGTATCTGTGCCAGATACAGTGGCAGCAATAATAATTGGTAAAAGGGCAAAAATATGCACGTGGACTGTGGTGGAGGGCATCCTTCCTTCAGTCATCATAACCATGTTAAGAATGTATTTCTAACTGCCTTTTCTGTATAATTGTTGTTTCTTTAAGCAATATATATATATATATATAAGTATTTCCAGAAACTTCCACTATTCTGGGCAAACAGATTTTATTTAAATCTATTTCTTGATCAATCTTTCAGGTGTTTTTTTCAAAAACAAATTATGCAATTATTCATCTTTCCCACATGATGATTTCTTTTCATTCTGAAGCAGAATTAAAAATTACTATGTAGATAGCCTTTTCTGCCCTGTGCCAATGTGTGAATATTCAAATGAGTTTCTCTTCCTACTCCCACCTTGCCCAGTGAATTTCCCTTCTCTGAATTGTTCTTATTATCAAAATATGTTCTACCCACATACTCTTTGTTCTCATTTTTTATTGATATCACACCTCACTCCTTGACTGAGAGTTTTTAAACTTTTAAAGAATAATAAAAGTCCTTAATAGTATATTGTACAAGGATTCAAGCTTTCCGTCACTGAAGTAAACTTAGTCAACCAAATCCTCTGACTTAAGTCTGGTTTTAACTAAGTCACTACAAATATCTCTTAAGCACTCCTGCCTTTCATCTGTCTATCCCAAGTCAGCAGTCTTAATGGTGTTCTGCATCCTTACAATAAATTGCACCGCATTGTTAAAAATTTAAGATGCATGGAAGAGTGTCACAAGGTGAATGTAATCAATGACCTTGTGAATGCTAGCTGCTAAACTGTCAGGACAGGATCAGAAGAGGCAATAGCACTGCATGTGCTATTCAACTCTTTGAAAGGGTAGATAACAGCAGGACAAGAAGAAATGGTTTGAAGTTGAAAGAGGGAAAATGTAGGTAAGATGTCAGGGGGAAGTTATTTACTCTGAGAGTGGTGAGGTGCTGGAACAGGCTGCCCAGAGAGGTTGTGGATGCCCTGTCCCTGGAGATGTTCAAGGCCAAGTTGGATGGGGCCCTGGGCAGCCTGATCTAGTATTGAATGGGGAATTTGGTGGCCCTTCCTGTGGCAGGGGGCTTGGAGCTTCATGATCCTTGATGTCCGTTCCAACCAAGCCATTCTGTGATGTCTTAACTCTGCCTGAACTAGCACCACACTCAACTCCAAATGAAAATTGCAATATCGAGGGACTTGAAAAGTCTGTGATATTCAGAAGAATTAGCAAAAACACATATAATAGACATGATACACTCTTTCTTTTAAATGTCCTGTTAGGGTAAATGGTCCTTTCTGTTGTCTGTCACATAAATGCAGCCAAGAGTACAGAGAAATTGAGCTGCCATATAACAGTTACAACTTTATGCAGTCTGATTTCTTATTGCAGCCCTGAAAATGTGTGCACAAAATCCTCCCCTGGTCTTCTACACCGTGAACTATGAGTTCCTGTTTTGGGTTTTAATGCTTCCAACATTGTTCTCCTAAACACCCACATCAGAGCTGTCCAAAAGCTGACATTTCTGCCTGTCATAAAGCTATTTGTATCCATCTCCCAAGTCATGCATGAGAAATTTTCTTTTTTTTTCCTGTTAATCTCTGCTTCAAATCTTTATAAAGAATCTTGTATCTTGTTGTGTATTTTCTCTGAACAGCTGTTCCTTGTAGTGTTTTTTTTTCCTCTGACACCTGAGTCTCTTTGACTATTTCTGCTTACACACTCTAAATCCTTCTCTAATGAGCTGTAGCTTCTCCTCATGTAAATCTCTCCCAATAGCTCATTCTTCCCAGGAGGCATGTGCTATTTTAAGAACTGTGCAGTGTCACCTTATGGATTCCTCTCATGCTTGTGACATAGCTTTACTGTTTTAACTTTCACTGGTAAAATGCAAACTTTGCTTTGCAGATTGAGTAGGAAGAAGTTGAGAAAACTGGGGATGCTGCTGACTCTGTCGTTTATACTGTCTGTGCAATATAGGTACCCGATTGAGTCAGCCCAGGCTCAGTTGTAGACACAATGTATGTGGAAACATACATTTTGAAGTCTCAATCCATCTGGCCTATTTTACATTTATGATGAGGGACACAAAATCTTGTTAAGTCCTATTCCTATCCATTGATATTGACTGGAACCTCTGGTGACTTCTTCAGATGTAGGAATTGGAGGCTGCTTTAAAATATGATGCACTTTCACAGCGAGGAAGCCAGTTCAGTTGTCAGGAGTAATACCTGAAGAAGCAGAGCAGGCAGTTTTCACTGAGATCTTGATATAAAACCCAAAACCTTTGCAAGAGGTGAAAACTATCAAGGGTATTGCCAGACACTTATTATTTTGTAGCTTTGTATTATTTTTTAGAGTAGACTTAGAATAAAAAATTGTGCTTAAGAAATTCTCTATGAACATTTGTTGTATGAACATTTGTTGATTTCCAAGGACATAGAGCTGGAAAAAGGACTGTAGATGGTGGGAACCTGAATAATGTGGAAGTAGTCGAAAAGATTTTATTATTTTTCATATAATCTTTTGGAGACCAAAGCAGTTGACTGTGGAGTCCTTCAGCCCAGGAGAGAGGAGAGATCTGACCCTGGTTGAGCAATTATGTACACTGCAGCTGGGAACTGTAAATATGCTTTTTTCCACAGCTGATCAGTTCAGTTATATATACGTATGATACAAAGGTTTGGCTCAATTAACAGTCTGTTGACTTTCTACATAGAGCATTTAACAAGAGTGTGACTAGGCTCACAAATATGTGCCCCTCTTGAACCTTACTTCAAATACACATTCATCCTAAAATGTTATCAGTTACCTCAATGATTCAGTTGACTTAAGGTAGTTCTACTTTAACTACTTTTTTTTTTTTATGTTCACCCTTATTTTATACACATGAAATCAGAAGTACTTTGATGTCTATTTCTTTATGCAAAATTATTTGGTCTCCTTTCTCATGGTTCTTTTAATCATTTGCTGGCAGGGGAGTAAATAGTTGGAGGATTCTTCTACATGCTTGACAAATTTCCATTTTATATACGAGTTAAGTGCAGTCATGAGGTTTTTCTGATGAGCTAAGATGTAACTTGATTTTAAAGACAAACATAAATTTGTCCTCAAAACTAGAAGTTCTTTCGAGTCTGTAGAGAGATTTTCTTTCTTATGATCAGATATGAAGTATACTATGCTGCAGTATTTCTGATAAGACTACAAAGTTTGTGAAGAAATGTAATTGTTATTGTTGACAAATGTTGTATGAAAATGCTACCAATTATGGTTTTTTTTTTTAGAATTATTTGTTGAAATGTATTGTTTGATTGACTGGGTTTGCTTCTCTTTTGTGATTAATTTTCTACAGGAATTTTTTACTAATAATTTTTAAAACAAACTGTTTTTTTTTTTCAACCCCAAAAACATATCGTATGGCTGTTCCTGAAGTGCTTCGGAGCCATGCCTTAGCTCAAGATCTCAGTGAAGATTCTCCCTCACACAAGAGTGAAGTAATTCACAAAATTAACTTGCAAAAATTTTTGGAGATTAATCATTATTGGCATGCTTATTTGATTAAATATCCTTTAAAAATCTTATTGCACAGTAATGATAACTGATTAAAATTCTGAAAGCAATTTTATGGAGAAATTTTTGTAGCGAACACTCCAAAAACCTCTCATAAATATCAAGAGAAGTAGGAATAGTTTGACAGCTGCATCTGATGCTATTTTAAGTCTTGTTGTTGGGGAGGAAGGGGGTGTAGATGTGTTACACTAGGAACTTTTCTTTGGAGCTTTATGATTACAAAAAGAGATTCAGAATTTTATCTGTTAAAGCAGAAAATGGAAATATTCAAAGATTAATCAGCCCATTAGTTGCTTTAAAGAATGACTGAATTTTCATTTTCAGCTTTTCGAAATTAGAAGATGAAGTGCAGTTATTCTTTGAAAAAAAAAAAAAAAAAAGGAAAGTTGGTGATTCCAGTGTGGTATTTCATCCTTATTTTCTTCCATCAAACTGCAGTTATAAAGAACACATTGTATATTCTTCCTTTATGTACTACATCAGAATATATTTTGCTCAATTTCATTTCACACTAATATGTATTCTTTTTTACTTTTTTGGGTTTCCATGGCAAGGTTTTGGTAGTGGAGGCATTGCAGGGGTGGCTTCTGTGAGTAGCAAACAGGAACTGCGTCCCACATCAGAGAAAACCAGTTCCAGCCAATTCCAAAACAGCCTAATGGGGAAGATTGGTCCCATCAGGGATGTCGATAATGATTGAACTCTCATCCATTGGGATGTAGCTGCACAATCTCTTCAGTCTTAATTCTGTTGATGCAATTGTATAAGTTTCTGGTGTTGATGTTAACATCTTTTGATAATTTCAGCTCCCAGTGAGCTATGCCCTTGCTAAATCCACTTCCTTGAGCTAGAGAAAAATCTCTATATACCTACTAGGAAGCCTTTCCTTGCTTCACGCTCCTGAATACTTCATGTTTCGTATTTGAGTTCAGACAGGAGATATTTTTTCATCCAAGAAAATTTTTGACCATTCCTCCTTGTCTTTCTACACATGATAATGTACTGTCCTTGTGCTTTGGGGAGGTTGCCCTTAACTATCAGCTGTTCTGCGCCACCTTGTTCTTCACAGAATCACAGAATCACAGAATGGCCAGGGTTGGAAGGGACCTCAAGAATCATGAATCCCCAACCCCCCTGCCACAGACAGGGCCACCAACCTCCCCATTCAATACTAGACCAGGCTGCTCAGGGCCCCAATCTGGCCTTGAACACTTCTGGGTATGGGCCATCCACAACCTCTCTGGAAAGCCTGTTCCAGCACCTCACCACTCTCAGAGTAAATAACTTTCCCCTGACATCCAATCTAAATCTTCCCTCTTTCAACTTAAAACCATTTCCCCTTGTCCTTCTGTTTTCTACCCTTTCAAAGAGTTGGCTTTGCTCTGAAACCAGGGTAATTCTTGAAAGATTATCACCAGAGCATTTAAAAAGTTTAGGTCTCTCTTTTGGTATGTTTCTTGGGTTTGATCCACCTTTTATCCCCTCATATTTACTCTCACTGCGTTGAGGATGTGTTACCAACCCATCTAACAGCAGATATGATGGACTTTAAGCACTAAAGGCCACGTGTCTTTGAGATATTACAGCACCTATAGTGATTTAAATATAAGTTAGGTTATTCCTGCACAGATAGCTAGATATAATCCTGCAATACCTTGCATTTAGACAGTGTATTATTCTAATGTATACTATTCCAAAGCTGTCAGTAAAACAGCAAGTTCAGGTAAATGAATCAAATTCACAGAACCCAGTGTGGAACATACCATCACGATTCATGGGTAGGAAGTAATAAACCAATCCATACACCATCTAGAGAAATGGAGACAATACTGGCAAAATCACTCTCCACATGCAGTTGTTAAATGATATCTACAAGAGAAGTGAGAGAAATTACTCAGATTACCAGTCAGCTTCTTTTGACTATCTGAATTCCTGGTAGCTGTTAAACGGAAGCAAAACAGATCATTTTAGATCAGTGACACATTTGGATGACCATACAACTTTAATGTAACGGGCTAACACAGATGTCATTTATCTTACCAAAATCAACCTTTCTTGGGTAGAGAGAAAAAAAGACATATAGAATTTTTCTATTCTGAGTTCAAAAAATGAGTGCTGCCAGACAAGAAGCTTTAGAAACCTTTGTGTTTTGTATACAGAAATGTATATGTTTGTTTATTTGTGCAATTTGAATGCTGTGTTAATACTATGTTGAAGCTGTGGATTGATTTTCATAGTTCCATAAAAGAAGAAACTAGAGGGACAGTAAAGTAACAAAGAACTACTTGTCTACCTACAATACTAGCTGGAGGAGCTACAGAATTTCCCATTTGAAAGGCAAAACAGATGTGCAGACAATTAGAGGAGACAAAGATTGAATTTAGGTCTACTTTGTGAACAATGTGATATTTTTACTGTTGTCCACACTAATTTTGATGGATTTTGAGTAAAAAACGTTGGGTGAATTACCTTATCGGTGAACTACCTTATCAAGTGTAGCTCTGACACACATGTAACTCAGAACTGACTTATACTTCAGCTCAGATCTCTCATGTCTTTTTCCTTGATCTTCTGTAATCTTTCTGGGTAGGAGAAGTATTTTCATTAGGTAACCAACATTTTCATTTTCTTTTCTTTGAAAAGAACCTGGTTCTTGAGAAATAGAACCTAGGGAATATACTTCCCTTTTCTTATTTTAGTCTTAACTTTGCAACACCCCTAGGTCTCTGTTCTATGCACTTTTACATGTTTTTAATCAAGTGGCATAATATATTACTTCCTCAGAATAAGGGTATAAATTTTAAGTGATTCAAACTTCTGCTAAGACTCTATTAAAAATCAGAAATCAGACTGTATTACCAGTTTTCAGCATCTACTGAGAAGGCAGCAGAGATACAAAACCTTTTATAATCTATTTTTTATTATGCATTGTTAATATACCTTTATTTCTGAAGTGGAGGCTTTGTGCTTGACCTTCTGATCTCTGTTGTTTAAAAAGAGCTTATGGTGTGCATGGTATCTCATTCTGAAATAATATCTACATCTATAATCTATAATAACTACAGATTTATCCTAAACTTTGTCTCCAATTAAAAAAAATCATTTATTTGCAATATTATGATTTATTAATTTGTAACTCAAAAGGGTGCTGAGAAGACTATTAAGTTTTGGTGTTTTTTTTTTTTAATTTCTGGAGAATTTCAGGATCTTTGGAACAGTTCAAAACAATTTCTGTATGTAGAAGATAAGCAAGATGTAAATCAAGTTAGCTGGAGAATGTATCATTCTAACTTGTACTAATAATTTAGTACCAGTTAATTCCCAAACCATCAAATGATAATCACTGCAAGCTCAACACAGCATTAAAATGAGAGGCGTTAGTGAGACAGGTGTGATTCTGTGTTGACTTTGTTTGTTTGTGTATTTTGCTAATGAATTCTAATTAATTTAGTCAGATGGGTAAATATATTGTTAAATTCCACAATGATTTATATAGAAAGCACAGTAATGGAAAACAAATAAAGTTTGTCATTATCCTGATTTTGAAGAGTGGAAATAATTACTTCCACTGACATAATAGCACAATATACACACAGATGTGTAGAAAATGGATTTTCTAAGTGCTTGAAAGGTCAGATCATTAGTTTGTATTGCATACCATAAAAAAAAAAAATATCTCCAAAACATGAAATCTCACTCTAAGCTCCCAAAACTTGAACACCCGAGGACCTACATTTACATTTAAAAAGTAGGCAAATACTTAATGGAGCATTCACCATTTATCTTGCCTCCATTATCACACTTCTGATGCTTTATTGCCATGATGGGTGTGCCCTATCCAGAAAGGCTGTATTGTCCTACAGTGAGCAGTGGCAGCCCATGGAGGTCACCTGTCCTTTGAGCTGTGTGAACCAGCCAGCACTGAGAAACATTCCTCCACTGCAGTAATGCTGCTGACAGCTGAGCAAGGCAGTTTTGTGCTAGCTCAGATGTCTTCTCATTCTCGAGCTGTGACCTCTGAGTCTGTGGTGTGAAAGGAGTCATCAAAAAGGAGGCACGTTTCTGACAGGAGGAAGAGCATCTAAGTATTGAGAGATGCACAGAAATTACTGCATCTCTCTTTCTCTCCCTTTTATAGACTCCTATTATAAATATGATAGCACACAATTGCTTTTCCTCTTTTTTTTTTTGTTTCCATTTTGATTGTGTGTGCTTCTTTCTATTACAGCTCCAGAAGGTTGATTTCCCCAGTACAAATGAGAGTTAAAGAGACAAAATATAAAATGAATATGTTTCACAGATGTTGTCTGATCATTCTCCTTGTGCACTGAAATTCCTTACCTGTACTCACTAGGTTTTTCTTTTATAACTGAAAATGCTGGGAGGGAAAAAAATATTGCTCTACTGATACAACGACTACAATGACAAGTAGAGACAGTGGAGTATTGTTCCTGCTAATAAAGATTTTTAAAAACAGGACTTTTTACAGTGTTGACCACCCAAAGGCAGTACAAACTTGCTATCAATACTGCTGATGTAGACTGTTTAATGAACAGGACAGGTGTCTCACAGTTGTCTCTAGAGGATAGGCACCCATGGATTTAGAAGGCAGGTCTATATCCAGGACTCAGGAAAATAAATACTGCCCACGTTCTCCTTTTGCATGAACTGAAGCATGTCTCGAATATCCTATCCATTAACATTTTCATAAACTTTAAAGTCTTAATGAACAGAATAATGCAAAGGAGAGTTTATGTTTTAATTATCTATTCTATTTCATTACTTCATTTTATTTTGCATTGTTCTGTTTTATTGATGCAAGCTACTTTAGTTTCTCCTTAGAACAGTTCCATCACAGTGGAGTTTGAGCATTCCTCACTCACATAAAAGTCTTCAAACAAAAGAAGATTTAGGTGTCATTGCATGACTATCTAAATTTAGTGGTCTGATGAACCAAATATACATCTGGTATACATCATCCTACTGCTCCAGTTTTGGAAAGTGAATTGAATTTCTACTTCTCTAACATAATACTTTTTCTCATACAGTTTTCTCCCTAATGCTGACAGCTTGGCATGGAGAAAAAAAAAAAAAAAAACAAACAATACAGGTAAAAACATTTCCTTCTTTGGTGAAAAAATTAAACTGTAGCTTTTAGTTGCACAGAGACTATTGTGATGACGAACCTCTGTCTTACAGGTCTTGAGGAAAAAAGGAGTACCTATGGGAGAAAACAATGCATTAAATTTCTAAATAGTGCTGCTTCTACAATTCAGGTTTCATTTTTCTTGACCAGTTTGTAAGTGTCTCATGTGTTCCTCATTAGTGAAAATAGTACAGAAAAAAGTCTGTAGGGAAGAAAAAAAATCTGCCATATTTCAGAGGCTTAAAAAAGACTTATTTTTCTATGAGCAGCCCTGAGATGCACTGAACAAGGCAGGAAAGCAATGATTCTGATCTGACCTGATCTCCGTCTACTTTCCTGAGCCCTGTGCACACTTCCTATGGCTCTGTTTTAATAACGCTCTTTGCTGAGAGTTGAAGAGAGCAGACCTACTTTCTTGTGCACCTTACCAGCAAAGTTAATAAATGTGTGAAAACGTTATCTAAATAGCAGTTTTTATTTTATTTTACAATATTTATTTTATTTATACATTTCAGCTTTTATTTTTCCTCTTTCAATTATTGATTTCCAACGCCCCATTTTCATGTGCTCAGAAATTAGTTACACATTCATAATACTCACAGAGAACCTTTGCAAGCTGTGTGACTCTTGAAATTACTACTTATCAATATGAGCTAGACATTAAGGTATACAGAACAGAGTACTCTTCTACAAAGATACCAAAAAGCATTATAAAATCTTTGAAGATGAAAACTAAGAACATCTGGTTAAATTAAATGCTGGAACTTCTCAAATACTTGTCTTATAAGCTTCATGTAGTGAATAATAAGTCTGTCAACCATTATTCTCATGTTTCTTCTATTAAACCGGTTTCCCTCAACTGCCATGATGCTGGTACATCACAACTACAGTGGACAAATGTTGAGAAACAGAAAAGCTGACTTTTTCCTGTACCTCCTCCACAATGGCTCAATGACACAGGTTTCCATTCACAATGAAAAGCCTGCCTGCATTCCATCAGGATACTCCATTTTGGCTTATTTAGCAAATGTAATTGTACTGGCCTGCATCAGTGAGACTGAAGCCTGTTTTTATAAAGGGATCACATTGCACAGCAAAAAATGCCCTTGCATTATTTTCTTTTGCTGATGTTTTCTCATTCTGCTTCTTTTTTTTTTTCTTCTGTTTTTCGTTCTTCCAATTTTCTCCTCTATGGGATCAGTGTAGAACCTTCACTGTGCTAATAAATGTCTTGGTTGTCAACATGGGGGAAAAAAAGTATTTATTTATTTATAATCTAAAATTTAATTGACTTTGTTTTGCTGAAGCTTCATTGTTTTACATGTATTCAAATACTCAGGCCCATCAATTCTTCCTGTTATAGTCATGTACTATTTTTAGACAGACACTTCACTAAATTTTACTCCATGTTTCTAAGTGAGCTACTGTCCACACTGCAGTACAAAAAGAATGGGTTATATAGTTTGGAAATCCATTAGAAATGTTTAAATATGTATGTTAAAAACATCTTTTTGGAAAGTAAAAAATCATTCATGCCATCAAATCAACTCCAGAGTGGTAAAAAAAAAAGTAGCAGTCAAAGCAAACACAAAACCACTAAGACAATAACTAATTCCATGTAATTCTACCCATATTTTAAGAAAATAGCTCAGCAAACTGCCAGCTAGGTATGATGTAAAAATATATTTAATCCTTTAGATATTTTTAAATATATCTACATATATCTATATATATGTAGGATGTGAATATGAAGAACGCAATACAGGTTTAAATACATCTGCTTTATTGCTGATGAAAGAGTTCTGAAAAAAAGAAATGTCTTGTGCACATGTATCTATTAAGAACACATATTATGGCTGCATGGAAGACATTTAGTTTTTATAACACACAAGTGAAAAAAGCCATGCTTATATAGACATACATACAATCCTAAAATGGGTTCATAATAATACGATGCACAATTTCACTTGGTTGTCAGGTGTGTGACAACTGTAACTAAAATTGTTCTATTTTTCATGCTGTATTGTAAGATGAACAACACTGCTTTGTACATGTGATGAAAAATTGACCTACTTTTTAAGCCTACTCTGCGTTATAGACACATATATTGAAGGAATTCAACTGAAACCCTTTATAATTATGAATTATGTCTATGCATAAGATCCAGTCTGCTTACAGAACTTAAAAAGTCAATTAATTTCTTATTAGTTGCACTGTAATGATTAAACCTTTTCAACAGAAAACAGAATAAACCGCTGAACTGAGCTTTGTGTGATAAACCCAATGCAAGCTATTAATTTTACTCATTTCTGTCTCCAGTTTAATTATATTTGATCCTATAATCCATTTGCCAAGACGGAAATAGAGGAGGTTTATTTAATCTTACCTGATGGTTAATCAGAGTAATGTAATAACTGCAGCAGTGTAAAGCTGGCTAATGACATAAAATGCACCGAAGTACATTATATGCTTTGTATTTATACGTTTAAGTATAGAATGCATCACAAGAATTCTAATTCCATGATCTGAAAAGGTATCAGACTTGTATGAAAATACAACCTAACTAAAAAAATGCAATGCTGGATTTGAAAAGCCCAAATCCTTGCCCCACAGCCACTTCTAGGAAATTAAAAAATTCAGATGAAAAATTGTTTAGATTTTATCCTTTGTCAGATTTTCTCATAAAAAGTTATCACAAATGGGTGAGAAAAAAAATACGGTCATGGATCATGTGGGGAATAGAAAGAGGATGTCATACAAAGATACACACTGTCATTACAGTTAGGATTTCTGTGTATCAGAACCTCACTTCTCTAGTGGGAAGAAAAAAAAAAACAGTCAGAATTATACATTGAATTTTAGCTGTGGGCTTACACTTGTGCTGGGAAATAGCTCCATTAATTACCTGTGTATGATATTTCTTCCTTCAATTCTATTTTTTCTAATGGAAAAGCCTTTCTGCTTAGTACCTAGGATTACATTCACTGTTTACTGATTTGCTTTGCTGTAGAAGCTCACTAGTTCACTGACCTCTTTGTATTCTTCCAGTCTTCGCAGATTATTCCAGATGTTTTAGAATATTTAAATAATATTGCATTTTCCCATTGAGTTTACATTCCTTTTCCCACTCTGTACATCCTAAAATCAACAGAGTCTGACAGTGTAGTGTCCTGATCCTTCCCTATATTGACCATGATTTTCAGCTTTATGCCAACAAGAAATGTCCCAGGTGTACCTCTCTTTTACTGCAAGCCAATGAGTAGGCAACAATGGTTCTATTTTTGATCCTGAAAGAATGTCTGTTTCCTTTTTTTTGAATAGGGTATTTCATCCTTTACTTCTACTAGATTCTACTTCTCTTTTTTTTCATTAGACCCTTACCCAGAATATGTTTCCCATTAGGAATTTCCATCTTTTCTGTCTGTATCAAGAGCTTTCTACAAAAGACACCATCAAATGCTTCACTGAAAATCTTCACAGTGAATATCTGTCACATTTCCTTTGCATTTAATGAGAAAATACTTTTCTCATTAACCCTAATTTTTCTCTTTCAAGCACCGGTGTTAAAATGCAAAGTTAATTGCATGACTTCAGAATATATCTAGTTCAGAAATTCTGCCTCTTTCTTTGCAGAGCAGACGAAAGTGAGGAAACAACTTAGTTTTATTGTAATTATGACAAAAATTGAGACTGCAAACAATGCGTCTTTTATTATTTTATGAACATTTGAAACCCTTATATTTCTATATTCATTTACCACACTGCGTAATACTAAAATTCAATTCAGTATGTAGATCCAAATATAGACTGCCAACTGCTTCTGAATTAACCCTGCTCATATTACATGATCAAGGCTGAATCAAGGACTTGACATATATTGTTTATTTTCACTGCGGTTTTTGGACAGCATAGTGAGGGAATGGATTGAAAACAGCTTGAGGATGCATTTAATTTTGACTATAAGAGTCATTCCATTAAAGTCATTGGCTGTTTGGTAATAGTGCTCTGGTTGCCTTTTCCATTTCATTTTACTTTTTTTTTTTTTTTTTTTTTTTTTTCCATTTATGTGCTGAAATGGTCTTGTTCATTATTATATGGGCAGCATTGAACTAAATGTTTCCAAAATTTGCACTGGGATAATTTTCTTAATTTAAACATTTGTAGGCAGGCAGATATATAGATCAGTGATCTACTTCAGGGATTAGAGAAAAAAGCTATACCTAAGTGCTTTTCTGGCACTGGATCTCAGTGTGTCAGAGTTCCAGAAAGATTAACAGCACTTGCTCAGATAATTTAAACCTTTTTATGATGCATATCCTCCATTTTCCCCAAAAGTTAGTTTTGGGGAAAAAGTTGCAAAAGTTACTATTTGATGTACAACAACTGATGTTTCAACATTGGGATTTCATTGTCCTGTGTACTTTGTATTACGTTCTTGTTCTTGTTGGTGTCTGTTGTCAAGAAATCTTGTTCTAGTTGGTGTCTGAGTTTGGAATTTTCAGTTTATTTTGAAAAGATTACAAAGCATATCTGAGGAAGATGTCTAAGAATGGTTCTAGTCTATAGGCTTAACATTTTCATCCTTACATTTTGGTATTCAGAATAGACAAAGCACAATAAAACGAAGGTGAGGATGCTATCTCAGAATTGTGTTCATACTGTGATTTAAAAAATCTAGAGCCGTCCTAATGAATCTTAAAAAAGATGCATTATTAGCTTACTCAAATATACATATTCTGCTTAAAAAGGTTACTTTTCAAGAACTCGTGTTCCGAGATTTACGGTCTTTTCATAACTTGTTCATATATTTTTTTGTTCTTTAATGCATCTCAGTTTGAAACAGCATAAACAAAATGATGGAGAATTTCACTTAGTACTTACATATTATTTTGAGTTATTCTCTGTAATGTTTGTTTTCTCAGCATGTCTGTAGCATCTTAAACACATAAATACGTGCGTGAAGGAATCACAGATAATTAATATTCAGTAAAATACGTATTCAGACTTATTTTAATGTTAAAACCCAAATGCAATCCAAAGTGCTGGAATACTGTACCATGTAGGATCATGTTCACAAACAGTATGGTTTAAAATAGATTCTGTCACTGATGGTAGTGTGAAAATGCCAGACTCTGAAAATTGCTTGGGAATAGCTGATTTTGCTATATGATATATATTTGATTTCTAGTTTCTGTGAAGTGATGGCTTATAGATGTACATTATTCTACGTACCTGTAACAATAACCTCTACCAGTTCTTTAGGAACACGCTAATGTGAAGTTTTGTGTACACAGCCCATATGCTATAAATCTAACCAGATTTCATTAGGCTTCAAGTGTTAAATTGGATCCTTTACCTGCAGTGTTTTAAGTTTCAGATTTGTAGTAAATAGTAGTGACCAAAATGCTAGACAGAATTCTCACACTCTGTTGTGGATAGAATCATAGATGTACAGAATCATTAAGGTTGGAAAAGACTTCTAAGAATCATCCAGACCAGCCATCAACCCATCGCACCATGCCCATTAACCATGTCCCTCAGTGCCACATCTGCATGGATCTTGAACACCTCAAGATGGTGACTCTATCATTCCTCTGGGCAGCCTCTTCCAATGTCTCACTGTTCTTTCAGAGAAGATTTTTCCTAACATCCAGCCTAATAATTGTAGCACTCTTGTCATAACTCACTGTCTTCAGTACTTCAAAAGTATTTGCCTTTTGTGAACTTCCAATTGCAGTTCATTTTAAAATGGGAAATGAAATATACCAGACTTAGACCTTAAAATCGGAGACAAAAGCAAGTGCTAGTTTACTAAGATAATACTGATTCAGCAAGTGCTAGTTTACTAAGATATATTGACAACATTTCTCAGTTTATGGGAAACTGGGAGAAAATGTGCACTTCCTGTTGTGCATCTGTTGTGACCAGTCCTGAATAATTAAAAACAAACAAACAAAAAAACTCCTCAACATGCCTTTTTTCAAACAATTTTTACTAGTGAAGAACAGTTTTCTGCTTAGTCATTATTCAAAGAAGGAGATGAATATGCAGATCTAGTTCTTTTCTTCAGATCTATTCTTTCAGAATTATATCAGAATCATATGAATGCTTGTTTTAGGTAACTTACTTTGGAAATATTGGATTTCATGGAAGTTTCCTTTCCTGATCATAGAATCATAGAATCATAGAATCATCAAGGTTGGAAAAGACCTAAAAGATCATCCAGTCCAACCGTTCACCTATTACCAATAGCTCCCACTAAACCACGTTCCTCAACACAACATCCAGCCTTTAATTGTGATTAAATCTCACCATGAAAACTAGTATTATTCCAATAAATTAATTGCTGTATTACCAAGATAATTTAAAGAATGGTTTCTTAGGCTGACATTAACTTGATAGTACCTTTCCCTTCAGTTCATTTCAAAATTAGGTTTGAGACTGTGTCTCCAGCTGCAAGTATTATGGGATTATTATCTGATCATCCTTTTGACCCTCCTCTGGACCTCCTCCACACTAACAGCTTGTATCAGCTACATAGAGTTCCAGATTGTAATACAAAGTGACCATAAAATCTATTCCCAGACTCTATCTAATAAGGTAGCTTTCTTATTCCATTATGCCTCTACAAATAACTTCATAAAATTGCCATTTAGAGCAAATTTTGTGACTCCAGGAAAGTATGCTTAGAGAAGCTGCTGAAGATGTAAAGCATGAATTTTGAATACGACATGTTTTTGCAGGGTGTATATTAGTTCATTTGTTTATATTCACAGAATCACAGAATTAGAATGGTTTGGGTTGGAAGGGATCTTTAAGATCATCTAGTTCCAATCCCCCTGCTATAGGCAGAGGCATTTTGCATGTTCTAAGCATAGCTCTTACAGAGAAGAAAAATGATGTAGTCTTATGCAGTGGAAAGATTGAGAAAGGTGCACAGAAACTGGTATTTTTTTTTAAGTTTTCTTTTACACAGTTTCTCTTAGCCTCTTTTCCTGTAAAGAAAAGAGCTTCAGTAGAGAGCATCACTGTGTATGTTCTGTTTTACCTCTAAAAATCTCCTTTAAAAATTCAACTTAATTGAGAAAAGAGTGTTTTCCATATCTATAAGGGAAGAAATTGATCCTATTCTAAGAAGCATGGCAGCTTTTGTATATTTTACTTGAAATTTCTTAAAGTTTGAAGTTAGCCAAATGAATCCCAGTACTACATATAATACTCTGCTTTTTGAAGGGTAGATATATCTTGCAGGTGTTATTTAGTTTAATTAGATGAGCAAAGAATATATTAAGTCTCATTTAATGCAATTGCATGTGTTGATCTCTGGCATTCACCCCCTGAGTACCTTAGCAAGACAAGTTACTTTAAATGGGCAAATATTCACAGTAAAACAAATCACAACAGAAATAAAACATATTGAACTCTTTCTAGCTTTATGGAAAAGTACTATGCAAAGCAAAAGGCTGATAGGGATTCAGTTTGGTTTCGATTAGTGTTGCAAAGCCTGAAAACAATTCAGAACCCTACTGAAAATACTCTTAACTTCTTTAGTGGGATTCATGTGAACAAATAAAGACATTTAGTAAAGATTCGACAAACCTATTTCTGCAAACATGCTGATTGCTCTCTACTGACTAAATAAAGTCAAAGTTGACTACTACTGATTTAGCCTTTCCCACTAAAGACATTGAAAACCATGAGAAACAAATTTCACGTTTAATATCTGCAGTATAAATTCACAGCACTAAATTGAAGATACGCTTGAGATCTTAAAAAACATAGGTGTTTTAAATACAATCGTGGTATTGTACATTTCAGAAGTTAAAATATGTTTCACTGAGCCCGGTTCATTCTATTAACTTTTCATAAATTCACCAGGAAATAGATAATTACAAGAAGAATAGCTTGTTTGCAAGGGGCGAGTTTCAGGGAGGTAATGAGGACAAATGATAATTTATATACTCAGCTGGTGTTTATTATCTAAAAAGATTAAGAGAGTTTTTCTAAAATACTTTGATAGTCTACAAGAATTCTCATAAAATGGCCCTTATACTACACAAAACAAGAACACCTTTTTTTTCTTTTGAAATATTTTAGTGCCATTTACAGATCACTCAACATTAGAGTAGGACACCTGTTGTCTTTTAAAATGTAGGCCTATGAAAATGTGAATTTTAGTTTGTAATATATATATAACATCCTCTATTATTAGCTTGGAGAATTTTATTCTATGTTTATATTTCTTTTTGAGAACAAATAGATCCTTATTAGACTATTTCCAAAGATGCACAATTAAAATTCTCTAGACATTTATTAATTAATTAACTCACTTTATGATGTATGTTTCTCTATTAATTTTTGCTAATGAGATTACAGAATATTATTTTTGTCTACTTCTGAAAGCTTAAATTAAATCCTTACGTCTGGTTCACACCACCAAATATGATCTCTGAAGGAAAAAAATGGTAAAAGTCCTACATTTTTTAGTCTAGTGAGAAGTTTTGGAAATGTCCAATGATAATCATGAGAGTGCTTCCAGTCTGATGATCTCTCTAAGTTAAAACACTTAAGGTCTCACTGATATTGTTTCTTAAAAATGATAAAACACACATTGTGATCAAAACTGAATTTTGTCCTTGGTGATGAAGACATAATAGTAAAAGAATAAGATAGGGTACAGGGAAGGAGTAGCATCTTGCAGGTTGTATACATCCCACTCATCCACTATGTAGTGATGACTGCATATCAGTGCATGTGAGGAATGGACCTTGATCTAGCATTTGGCTGTTTTGGGGCCTTTCTTAAAAAAACTGCAAAAAATCACTCAAAATATGTATGGATATTCATATGCCAGCTCTTGGGCTTGTGTGTGCCCTGGGCATGTCTAGGTTGCTAGTGCATATCTAACCAATGATGTTCCTGGTTTGCTTTAACGGCTGTAGAAAAGGGATGTCATAATGGGTACAAACAAGGCAGGTCACATGCCAGGGAGCAAAGCTAGCTGGTTCTGTGCTCTTATTCTGTAGCAGAGATAGGATGTGCTAGGGCATGCCATAGCAAGAGTCCTTAATGGCTAAAGTAGGTGGACCAGCACAACGGGATGCTCAGACCAACAGCCATACTGGTTCATATAGGCCTTTACATAGGCTAAAGTTTAAAGAGGTGTTAAAATCATAGAAATCCATTCAGATCTTTTCATATTGACTCAGTTCCTTGTTCTGCTCAGAAAAGAAAATATGTGCCTGGCTGAGTGTTTTCCCATTGACTTACATCACCTTTACCTGTTCATTTGGTACCACACTGGTTAGCTCCAAGTGAGTGCAAACGTATTTGTGATGCCTCTTGGTCAGATGACATTTTAATAATACTTGTGCAGTGTAGACTCACATTTTTTTGAATTAGGAATTTGCATGCATAATATCAGTTTTAAATTCACACATTCTATGAATGTTCCCTCTAATAAATGTTTAGTAACTTATTAAAGTAAAATGAACAAAACCATACTATTTGTTTTGTCGGATTAATTCATGGATACACATGAAATAATTAAAGTTGGATAATCCAACTGGCAAAATAATGTATGGATGTATGTTAACTTCACACAAACATAGAAAAATATTTTGTCCAAATATTTTGGTCAAATATTGCTTTCTGAGATGTAACATATTGGTATTTCTAGTGTTTCCTAAACCCCTTGTATTTGCTTTTTGCTCTTGAAGGACCAGATGGTGGGGTTTCTAGTTAACTATTTTATACAAATTTGTGCTTTTATCCAACAGTGAAATCAGAAAATCTGACAATTTGACTTGTTGGGGCTTTTAGCAAGATTGCTTCAGCCTGTTTGTCCATTCAGCAGAAGCAGCCCTCATCTTTTCATTTGTCATATCTATATCCTGAGCTATCGCTATGGCTCTCAGTTAAGTGATTTTAAATTATTAGTTTAACTAGGTTATTCTGACTACACATATTTAGAGTTTAGCACTGAGACAAAACTTATAATTTATATCTCAGAAGAACAGGAAGAACTAAAATTTTTTGTCACATGCATATTGAAATGAGTTTATTTTCCTTGTTCAGTGCATTCTTCACAGGTTCATTATGCTATCAAAGATTATTCTTGATCTCCTTAAATTTTCTTGCCAAGTTCAAACAGCTAAAATACTATAAATGAGTAGCTCATGCTCTTTTTCCTCTTGAGCAAGTTTTACTACATTATTTTAGAAGTGATGAAGTGCTATAATTTGAGATACTGCATCCACTGGGCAAGACTTAGAGCATATATAAGAGCAAAAAACATGAATATTGATTTGCGAGAAGCATTTGTGAGGACACCTTTTCACAGTTGGTTCAGATCAGGCTGCAGTGTGCAGGGTACTGAATGGAAGACTGTAAAATCAAAACCAAAGACATGTAAAATTATGAAACGAATGTCTTTGCATAGATATGCCAGACCAAACATCTTACCTTTCATATGAGTACAATCTTTGTTATTAATTATGAGAAGGAAGATAATGTCTCTTGCTCCAATAAACTCCAGCTTTATTTGCAATAACTTGAATAATTTCATTAAGTAGGAAGAGAACAGTCCAGGGAAAAACAATGAAGTAGCACTAGTTTTCAGGCTTTCTATTGGACAGCACCAATGGATCAGGATCAGCTAATTTAAATTCTTTGTCTGGATTATTTACAAAATACTTCACATCCATGTTCTTGAGAAAACACTTCGCAAATATTGATAGGAGTTTTCTATTTCATTTATTGGTTATTCATTTTTCCTCTGATTTTTCTCTTAAAACTCAAATATTTTCTTGATCAGGTAGTTAAAGATGCAATAACAAGAAACCCTGGTAAAAATCAAGTATCCTGTAGAGCAGATTTCTAGTTCAGATTTTCCATGTGTTCTCTCTGGCAATTTTCCATAAGCTGTTGCAATTTTAATGAAGTAACATCCCCTAAATTTCGGCTGATTTGCACAATGATTCAGTATAAACATCCATTACACCATGAAGAAAAATAAAATAAATTACATTATTGTTGCATCAGGGATATTCACACACCACAAAAAGATTCGCATTATGTCTGTATCTTCTTCAAATTTATTTGAACAAATGTGAACATGATTCTGATACTACTGAGCTGACTACACCAAGGCTCTTTTAAGTAAAATATATATTTCCATTTAGATTCTTTGTTAAGATAAATTCCTGACATAATGCTCAGTGGAGATAATGAGACTCTGTGCTTGCTAACCAAGTTGAAAGACAATAAATATTTTGGAGAATCACTACAATATCAATTCTATGAAAATTATCTTTAGGCTTATGATTGGTATTAAAAGCAAGGATTTGAAATATTATTCAGACCTTGGCAGTAGGAATGTAGCAAGGCATTAGGTAACCTCCTCAATGTATATACAAGCAAACTGTACAAATCTTTGTCTTACAAAAGTGTCAGCTCATTTTTTTTGAGGCCTATGCACTGATCACAGTTTTCTTGATATAGTCTAAATCTTCTTGGTGATTAGTCACTAAAAATGAGGTTCATTCTATTTGGTTATTTTCTGGAATGGAAAAAGCAGCTGTGTGACTTAGAAGGACCCTCTTTTTCACTTAATAAAAGCTTTTTTTAAAATTTAGTTATGTGTTATTTCTATTGGAATGTTACTTACATAGAGACATTGTATTGCCTTCCTGCTATTTCTTAAAGCAGGTTTGCTCTTGTATTATATCAGAATATACCCATAGTAGGCATTTTAATCCAGTGTTTTTATGCAGTAATGCTTTTAATAAGGAGGGCATAAGCATAACTCAAGTTATTTCAATTATTTCAAATCAGCATATCTGTCTTCTCTCAGCCCTTTCCAAACATAGTGATGCAGAAAATGTAGAATTGAATAAAATGCTACTGGGAAAAGTAAATTTAATTAACTACCATGATATGAGGTGAATTACAACTCAAATTTCAGATCATGATTCTGGCCTTTTGCATTTCTTTTGCAACAGTGGATATTAAATAATTTGGAGCATGAAACTAAAGCATTTTTTTCTTGCTTTGGCTTATAGCACATAGTATATGCTTTATTTAATTTTGACTTCAGATTTAAAACCATAGTAAAGGCTCTATAAAATTTCTTCATCCTTGTCACTACTAAAAGACAATTTCACACTTTTTTGACTCTCTAAGGGATGTAATACTTGGAAGTGTTAATTGACTGAATCGTCCGTAACAGAGAGAGAAAGAACATGAAATGTAATTCTGCTAATGATTTTGACTTGGAAGTGTGGGAATGAGCATTACATAACACATATTTAGTGGGAACAAAACCTAAGCTCCTTTCCATTTCAGTAAACTTCTGAAACTCTTATGGAGACGAACACCTAGCAATAAATATACTAGTATTCTGTTGAAGATTACATCTGCAACAAGGAAAATGGTTGGGCTCAAGATTTATGTTAATTTGTTGATGAGGTAAGCCTTTCTTCTCTCATCCCAATGCTTGGTTGAGGAAAGCCAGACAAGGCTGTCTGAATGGGAGTTTTCTGTTTGGTGTCAGGAAACTTCTACAGTCACTTTGCCTGTAAGAATCTCTGACTTCTTGCAGGATTTGCCAACAGTTTGTTTTTCATCTTTGAGCTGAAGTTGCTCAGGATGTAGATCAATGGCCATTTTTTTCTTCTGCTTCATACCTTTTCTGCATTCCTTGCTTTAGTTGCATATTTTGGCAGCTGTATCTTCAGCTGCTCCTATAATCAAAAAGAATCACGAAATTGCAGGGGTTGGAAGGGGTCTCCAAGAGATCATCACACAGAATCATGGAATCATAGAATGGCCTGGGTTGGGAGGGACCTCAAGAATCATGAAGCTCCAACCTCCTTGCTGCAGGCAGGGCCACCAACCTCCACATTCAGTACTAGATAAGGCACCCCATGGCCCCCATGCAATCTGGCCTTAAACACCTCTAGGGACGGAGCATCCACAACCTCTCTGGGCAGCCTGTTCCAGCACCTCACCACTCTCTATGTAAAGAACTTACACCTGACATCCAACCTAAATCTCTCCTCCCTCAACTTAAAACCATTTCCCCTTGTCCTGCTGTTATCAACCCTTTCAAAGAGTTGATTCCCCTCCTGTTTGTAGGTTCTCTTTAGGTACTGAAAGGCTGCAAGGAGATCGCTTCACAGCCTTCTTTCCTCCAGGCTGAACAAGCCCAGCTCCCTCAGTCTGTCTTCGTAGGGGAGGTGCTCCAGCCCCCTGATCATCTTTGTGGCCCTCCTCTGGACCCTCTCCAACAGCTCTCCAACATCATCTCTGTTAAAGCAAGTTCCCTGCATTAGATATCACAGATAGATTGGTCCAGACGGGTCTTGAATATCTGCATAGAAGGAGACTCTAGGCAACCTGTTCCAGCGCTTCATCACCCTTGCTGTAAAGAAGTTCATTCACATGTTTGTATGGAGCTTCCTATGTTCACGTTTTAAGCCATTATTCCTTGTCCTATAGCTATGCACCACTGAGAATAGCATGGCCTCATCCATTTGCCTCCCACGTCCCATTAGATATTTACAAACATTAGTCAGATGTTGAGTTTGCTGGGATTAAAACACTTAGCTGCTTCTTTGGGTTCAGATTAGGAAGTAAAAAGTACACATTTGTTGCTAGCCATTGCCATTTAAAAGTCCCTGTGAAAGTTAAATATCAGGCAAATAAAACTGTTTATGGTTAATTATTCTTGTCCACTAGGGTAAAAGAAAACAATCAATATTTTTATAAATATACCAACAGCAAGTGGAGGGCTAGGGAGAATCTCCATTCCTTCTTGGATGCCGAGGGCAAATTGGTGACCAAGGATCAGGATGAGGCTGAGGTACTTAATGCCTTCTTTTCCTCAGTCTCTAACAGTAAGACTTGTTACTCCCTGGGAACACAGCCCCCTGCAATGGTAGATAGGAATGGGGAACAGAATAAGCCCTGAATGATCTATGATGACATAGTCTTGGACCTACTCCAAAAGCTGGATACTCACAAGTCCATGGGTCCAGATGGATTGCATCCTAGAGCGCTGAGGGAATTGGTAGATGTGGTTGCCAAGACACTCTGCACCATTCTTCGGAAGTCCTGGCTAACTGGGGATGTTCCGGTGGACTGGAGACTGGCAAATGTGGTGCCCATCTTCAGAAAGGGCCAGAAAGATGATCCTGGTTGCTACAGACCTATCGGTCTCACCTCAGTGCCTGGGAAGTTTATGGAACAGATAATCTTGGGAGCCATCATATTAAAGGTCAACCAGGGGATCAGGCCCAGTCAGCATGGGTTTACAAATGGGTAGTCCTGTGTGACAAACCTGATTTCATTCTATCACAATGTGACCCACTTAGTGGATGAAGTTAAGGCTGTCGATGTGATCTACCTGGACTTCAGTAAAGCCTTTGATAATGTGCTGCACAAAATTGTAATGGAAAAGCTGGCTGCCCAAGGTTTAGATGGGTGTACACTCCACTGGGTGAAACACTGGCTGGATGGCTGGGCCCAAGAATTGTGGTCAATGGAGTTAAATCCAGTTGGCTGCCAGTCACGAGTGGTGCCCCCAGGGCTTGGTACTTAGAGCCACTTCTATTTAATATCCTTATTAATGGTCTTGATCAAGGGGTTTGAGTGTACCTCAGTAAGTTTGCAGACAACACCAAATTGAGAGGGAGTGTTGATCTGCCTGAGAGAAGAAAGGCACTACAGAGGGACCTGGGTAGACTGAGTTGATGGGCCAAGGTTGACAGCATGAGTTTCAATAGGGCCAAGTATCAGGTCCTGCACTTTGGTCACAGCAACCCCAGGTAAACATATAGCAGATTAGATACTTCTATTTGATCTTTAGCAATTGCTTCTGGTTGATAGGCCCCCAAAAGTAATAGGATTATGACTAGAAATGGAAGATATAAAATAAAACTCTACAGTCAAACAGGCGAGTGTGGATGAGTGACAGAATGACAGTAAAATAATAAATTTCATTTTCTAATGAACTGGAACAGGTCTGCAAGGAAGCAATTGCTCCTGTGACTTCTTTTAGGACTGAGGGTAGAGGAAATGTGAGCCATAAGTGAGCCATCAGTGTAAATATACTATTGTGAAAATTATCTTCCATTTTTAAATAAAACTCAAAAAACAAATTGTGTTATATGGTTAGTGAGAGAGTACTAGGGATTCTGACATATGATTCACAATGAGTTGATGAAGATACCAAAAATGGTCTGTTGAATCTCAACCTAAAAACAAGTATATCTTGGTTCATTAAATAATATTTTCTGTTAGAATTCCAAAGGTTTCCCCTTCCATTCCCAATGCTATAGTCTTGTTCACAGAATTCACTGTAATTTATTACCCAGAACCTTTTGTGGGAACTTAGAGTGAAATGAGAAAAATGGAATTTTTTGCAAGATAGGACTTAAAAACCAAATCATTTATAGAATCACAGACTCCCAGAATGGCAGAAAGTCACCTCCGGCAATCATATAGTCCTACAGGAAGGAATTTCCAACTTGATATCAAGTGGGATCTTTAAGTCTTTTTCAGTCTTTTCTTTTGTCCCAATGGCCTGGGATGGATTGAGACCAAAGGCAAAGAAGCATCCAGTATCTTGCCCTGTTCTGTGTCTTTAATCAACAGGTTCCCTGACTCATTCAGAAATAGGCCTACATTTTCCCCAGTAAGACTTTTGCTGCCAGTGTGTCTGCAGAAGCTCCTTTTGCTGCTCTTTTTGTCCCTCACCAGATTGAATTCCACACAGGTTTTGTCTTTCCTGTGTTCCTATACCTTATGCCTCTAGAACCCTCCTCAGTCACCTGTTCCATGCCTTTGCCTTTTTGACATTTCCCCTTTCTGTTTTGGTTTGGCAGGAGTTATTTGTTCATCCACACAAGACTCCCGCCTCTCTTGCTTGACTCCCTACTCACTGGGATGGAGCCTTCATGGAAAGTGGCACATTTCAGTGTCTTTTTCACAATTCAGCATTTCTACTTCACTTTACCTTGGTAGCATAAGCCTTAGACTTTTTGAGTCTACTTCAGTTATGAACTTAATATTGCTAGTGCACTGTTCCATCCCTAATTAGCTAAATAAAACTGCAATACTTTAGCTTGGTAATTAGCCTTCTTAAACATATTTTTGCTGGCTTATCTGTTTTAATAAAATCAATGAGGAGAATGCAGATTTGGGTTGTTCTAACAAATTATAACGTTCAAGATCTCTGAGGGTTTGGCTAGCATTAGAGGCATTTCTAAACCACTCAGATCATCTTCAAAATGAATATTTAAATTTTGGTTTTACTATTAGCTATAGATCATCTATGAATCAAACAGATCTCCCTTCATATGTCCCTGGGGTGCAGCAATAAACGCACAGACCAAAAACTGCCACAGAACCGTGGTGAAGGTGATCAACTTACTACCTGTTCTTTACAAATAGCAGGTAGAATCTGCCTCTGTATGGCAGTGCGAGAGCACTTGTTACTGGGGTTCACTAGATCACTGTGTTGTAAAACATTCTTCCTCACTATATAGTTGAGACTTTCTAGGAGCAGTGAATGAGCGAACTGTGGAATGTATGCATTTGTGTTGGTCAGATTAACTTTGTCAGGAACTCTTCTTTTGGACTATTCTTATCTTTTATTATATCATACAGTGATTAACTATTTCTTTGGAAAGTGAGATTAGGAAGTGCAATACAGAATATACATTGTTCACTGCATACTTATTAGGACTTGTGCATGTTATATATACATATACCCTTCTGGAAAGTTTGTCACAGTGGTTGCTGATCGAAAAGTATAACCAGTGGGATTTTCAAAAGGAGCTAGCATTGTGTAACCAAAATGTATACACATGTATAACCAAAATCAATTCTAAAAATCTGAAATTAAACTTCCACACAATACTTGCAGAAATCTTCACCTTTGTGCCATGATATAACTGATCAGGATATGATTTCAAAGTTTTCTTTGCCAACACATCAAAAATAAAGAAATGTGTCTGTGTGAGTTTAGTCACATAATAAGTGCTCAGAATATTTTCAAAGAGTAGATCAATGGAGAAAATGTTTATGTAACAAATGGTCTTCATTCACAATCGTTTCCCTGCTCTATTCATGGTCTAGTTAAAACATAAACTGCCTCACTTCAAGGTTGGACATTAATCTGGTATAATACCTTGGTTCTGGACTCCAACTTTTGTCTGCATAGTGTACTGCAGACCTAATAATATACAGTTTTAAGGAATACAGTTTTGACTGTTGGATGTGGAAACATGGTTTCATTAAAAAAATCAGAATATGTTAATCATAAATGAGCTATAACAAGACATTTGGATAACTGCACTGAATGGCTCTGAGAGCCATTTTCTGAAGTTGAATTGATGAGTGGTATTTAGTTTACATAGCGGGTAATAAAAAAAAGGTAAAACAAATTTGAAACATAATTGCTCATAAAGAGGGTAAATAATATCTTATAAATCTGTTAACAAGCCTTTCTAGTGATAATACAAGCACTCCTAAGAGCAGTTAATAATCAGATATTCACATTTAATGATGTTACTGTTTTACAGTGTGTCACTGCTAGATCCCTGAAATTATGTATCTGTATAATCTGTAATCACTCCTATGCTATCAATTCATACTTGAAGTTGTCAATGATGGTAAGAAAAAGGCATACATAAAATACTGGACTAATCAAAATTTAATGTGAAGTTAATGTGAGAGTGATTGCTTTTGTGTTAAAGATTATTTGAGTGGTGGTGTACAGCTTAGTAACTTTATGGTAGCTTTCTGCAGATTTATAATATTGTGTTAGAATAATTAATTTTAAACTAATAATATAACATCAGAATTGTATGAGAAGGATGTCAAAGAAAAAGGATTTATATAATCAATTATTTTGCTGAAAACCCCTTCAAACCATAGAACTGCTTAATGGAAAAAAGTGATCCAAAAACAATACATATAATTATTCCCCATGTGTCTGGAGTAACTTTTACTGAGATAATAACTAAGATAAATAGGACTTTTTAATGCATGTTTTTTGAAATTATGTAAAGATTTCATACCACTGGAAAAAAACATTAATGAATATCTTTGTTCTTCAAGCAAAATTTCCTCTGATTAAGGCTTTGAATAGATGTCCTCTTCTGCATATTACTGAGACAGTGGAAGATGAGCAGGCAGTGCTAAATTGCTCCTTGCACTGGTGTCCTGTCAGCTTAGTTTTGATTATGGCTTCTGCAACTCTTTCAGTAAAAATGCACTAGATTAGCTCAAATAGTTTAAACAGCAGATATTTTCTAGTAAGTTCACTTTGAGAAAAGGAGAAACATCAGATGTGTGGCTCTCAGAGCCACATAGAGGAAAGGGACCAGAAATAAGCTGGGGAGTCCCTGAGGAAGAGTTATCTTCTGTCATCACTGCTGAGTCCAGAAATAAACATTTAGCTACAGTCCATATGTTCAATATGACGTTAGAGAAGCAGGAAAGGATTCCTCCTCCAGGTCCAGTGTTACCCTACCTTGGAAAACTCTAGTTGGGTGATGCTTCCCTCACCACATATACCAGGCATGCAGGTTGGTAAAGAAAAGTGATATTCAAGGAGTGAAAAAGAAAGTGCTGCAAACTCTTATCAGTGGTATAAACTAGTCTAACTTACTTGAAGGTCATGTTGTTTCCTGTGGGCCTATTTCCCTCTCTCTACTTCCTTTTGACATCTTTCTGAGACATCCAGTGACAAAGGTCAGATTCTTATTACATGAACCTGTAGCATTGTTGTGCAAAGGGAATTTTCCTTCATCCTGCAAATTTGAGACTGCATGATGTCTGAAATAGTTCAGACTTAATGTCTGAAAAAGTCATGCTTAAAGTGCTGTATTGTCTACTGTTATTAATGGCTGTCATTCTATAGAGTTCAGAGTGTTACTGGAGTTACTTTCCTTTGAAAATTAAGATATTTTGTGAAACCTTCTGTCTTTAATTTCACTATGCAGGGCATTTACATTAAGTAATACATGTTGTCCCCAGTGCTGTTAAACGCATTATGTGAGAGAACTTAGAAACATACAGAGGTGTATTTAACAGGGAGGAAGTTTACCTCAGCTGTGTGAGAGGCATATCAACATCAACACCAAAATTCCTAAATAATGACAAAATAGGCCTGTAGAGATGAAGCACAAATGTGAATCTTTGTTCACTATTTGCATGGCTTATGAGCCAAGTGCAGTTACAATCTGTCAGTATCACTGAAAATCCTGCTGTATTTGGCCACGTGATGTCATCATTACAACGGAGGAACCTCAGGAATCCAGACTGATACCATGCTACATTGCTCTGAGTACTAAGTAGATAAAGCAGTTGGTGTGAAATAGCCTATAACAGTGTGTTTGCACTCAGGCTTCACTGAAATCTATAGGAAAGAATTTCAAAGCTCCTGGAGATAGTTCAATATGTACGTAAGTCCTTAAGTCCCACTTTTACCAAAAACCGAGTTCTTTAGAGGATTTTTTTGTTTTGCAATTCATAAAGTTAAATTTTCTTCCCTTCATTTCAGTTACATTCTGGATTAGAAATTTTAATCTTATTCAAAAAGAAGTTTTTCTAATATCATTTGGTTTCAACTCTGTAGTTGATGTATTGACATTGCTGATTTTCTCTCTCACAGCCTTCTGTCTTTAGAGACAAATGCTTAAATTTCAATGTTTTCTATTCACACAAGATGTTTCCAATAACTTAACAAAGAGATCTATAAATCTCTTTCACATCTGATAACATGACCTTCATAAGACTGGTTTGATATTTTAGAACCCTTGAGTCACAAAACTGTTCAGGAAAGAAGGGAACTCCAGAGGTCCTTAAAGCCACATCCTACTTAGTCATGAAGTAAATCGTGTTACTCAGGGTTTTCTCCATCCAGGTCTCAGAAACCATTGTAGATTTCACTACTTTTGTGCACATCATTTCTACTGCTTAATTACTCTCCTGGGGAGAATTTTCTTCTATGTTCTTTCCTTATGTATCATTGATATAATCTTGTGTAGCAATAGAAGGAAAGGTTTCACTGATTGTACAAAGATAATGAATACAATGAAAGATAATGAAATGAAGTCAAACAAGGTATCAGACAGCTGTCCTGCAAGTATCTGCAATTGCAGTAAGAAAATTCTAAGTAGGCTGAATTAAAAAAGAAAATGTATATGCCTATACCTTTGTGTGCCTATACCTGTGTGCAACTGATTCCTCATTTTCTAATACATCTAGAACCTTAGCACTTTATTTTTCTTCCAACACAAATTTTTATATACTGTGGCTTTTCCAGCAGTTGTTTCCTTACATTTAATTGCAAGTGTGCTCAAAGTTGCACCTCATCATATTTAAAATAGAGAAATATATAAAATCCATGCTTGTGTTTTTTCCTAAAACCCACTTTTGCCAGGATATTTTCAGACCACTGAAAACAAATGCTAGTTTTTACTGGTCTTTGTGCCATGATTTTTTTCTCTTTTTTCTTAATTTTAACTCATAAGCTTTTTTGGGATGGTGGGTATTTTCTTTTTATATGTCTATATCTTATGGAAAACCCTCTAGTTCATGATTAGATTCTTTGGTGGTAAAATAAGTAGTAAAGTTCTGGAGATTTAATTGGATACCTTATCATGCAAACAAGTTTCACAAATCTAATCCATGAGAATGTCAATGTATACAATTTTTGTTTTTTATATTTCACAAGCAGAAAATACTTGGTCTTGTGCCTAGTGTGAAACTCTACCATACTGACAGTCAGACTTCTTTTAGAATCTTTGAAGGATTTATTGGAAAATACTGTTTGGAAGAAGCAGAGGATGGCACTGTTGGACTACAATTATATCACAATATAGCCTGCAAATTTTGAATTACATTATACAGCCTTACAGAAATCGTATCATATGTCTTACAGGATACATAAGCAGGAAAAAGGTTTCCTTTTTTCCTTCATGCTGTTTCTTCTGATTATCAAAATTTTGCATGAATTCTAGCAATTTTATTATTATTACTATTATTTATTTAATGAGATGTGATTGCAATGTAGAGTAATAATGTAAAGGTAGTGAAGAAAAAAGAAATTGTTAAGGCAGATATTCTGGAAAAGAAAATAGGTGTATAACTGTTAAGGGCTTTTCTGGCATTGCGTTGGTGTCTATGGAAAAGCTGAGATACTGACTATTTGCAAAGATATTGGCTATCCAGTGTAAATATTATGGCTTCCACAGGATATTTAGATGTATTCTCCCATAAAGCTGGAAATCTGAATAAGAGATGAATCTGGGAACAGGTAAAAGACTTCGCAGAAAGTCCTGATTTTTTTTGCTGGCCACGTATCATCATTGTTCACTTCATGCTTTGCTCTATCTTCCTAGTTAATCTAGTTTCAGCTGCGATATGGCTAATTTTCTTCAGAGTGGCTAGTATGTTGCCATGATTTAGATTCAGTATGAGTATAATGTTTATAAGCTAATATTTTAGTTGCTGTGGACAAGTCCTTACACCAAGTCAAGGAATTTTCAGCTTTTCCTGCTGTCTTGCTAGTGAGGGGGTTGGTGAAAAAGGTGACTAGGCATTGGTCAGCAGGTGATGAGCAATCGCTTTGGGCATCAATTATTCTGTATATATTACTATTATTAGTGCTATTATTGATGTACTGATGAACAGTTGGCTGAATATGAGCCAGCAGTGTGCCCAGGTGGCCAAGAGGGCCAGTGGCATCCTGGCTTGCACCAGGAATGGTGTGGTGAGAAGGACTAGGGAAGTCATCTTGCCCCTGTACTTGGCACTGGTGAGGCCTCACCTCGAGTACTGTGTTCGGTTTTGGGCACCTCAGTACAGAAGGGACATTGAGGTGCTGGAGCAGGTCCAAAGAAGGGCAACAAGGCTTGTGAATGGCTTGGAGAATATGCCCTACAAGGAGCAATTGGTGGAACTGGGGCTGTTTAGTCTGGGGAAGAGGAGGCTGAGGGGAGACCTTATTGCTCCCTTCCAATATCTGAAAGGTGATTACAGTGAGAATGGGGTTGATCTCTTCTCACTGGTGACAGGTGACAGGACGAGGGGAAATGGCCTCAAGTTGCAGCAGGGTAAGTTTAGGTTGGATATCAGGAAACACTTCTTTACAGAAAGTATGGTTAAGCACTGGAATAGGCTCCCCAGGGAGGTGGTTGGGTCACCATCCCTGGATGTGTTTAAAAACTGTTTGGATGTGGTGCTCAGGGACATGATTTGGAGGGTTGTTAGAGTTACGGTAGTATGGTTAGATTGTGGTTGGACTCAATGATCTTTAAGGTCTTTTCCAACCTGAGTGATTCTATGATTCTATGATTATCCCTTCTTTTTCCATCTTGAAGGGATAACTGTTAAACTGTTAAACTGTTTTTATCTCAATTCACTAATATTACCTCATTTCCAGTTTCCTCCCTCAGTCCCAACTGCAGCAAGTGAATGAATGACTGTGGCTCTTAGCTGACTGCTGATTTTAACCATAAAAAAAAATAAAACACAGTGACACTGATAGGTTAAAGAAATGAATATTCTAAAATGACTTCTGCAGTGAATTTGCTCACTAGCCTAGGGAACTCTGGGAGCTCAGAATGTTTTGTGTGAATAGTTGGCCTGCATAGCCTTGTGAGATATCTCAAACCTATGAACCCTTTTGTGCACTTGTTTTTCAGCATTGCTTAAACTGCCTCAGAGCTTAACTGAGATAAGCTCTGAGCAACACACTAGCCAGCCAGTATAGTTCAAAGTAATTATCTTTTTAAAAGTGCAATTGTCAGAAATAACATTAAATAGAAGTACGTAAAAGTTGACATGATAACTTTGAAGGGCTTGACACTCAGAATCCTGACTAGGTCCAACAGCTCTTACAAATTTCCATAATTACAAAAAACAGTGAAATTCCATGTTTACCTGTGAGTTTAAAAAAGTCTACATATATTTTCCACTAAATCTCAGCTCAGTTTTGTTGCAAGGAAAAGTGGCTTTACTTTTCATAAAATATGTTGCAGAACTCTGAAAACACCCAGGTGTTCTGTATGTCATTACTGCATTATTATTATCTTACCTATTTTTTTTTGTTATGGCAAATGTTCCCTTAATTGTTTCATTCATGAGAATAAAATAAGTTCTTACATTCTGAATGTATTTTTTTTCACAGTAGGGATCTCAGTCATTTACCTTCTTGTGAAAGTTTATTATTCCCAGTTTATTCTCTTGTGAAAGATGAGTTGTATTTTGCCTGAAAGTTATTCTGTCACCAACTATCATTTTTATCCTTCTAAAGATAGGAAGATTTTTGTAATTTAAACTAAGTACTCTGGTTATTTTGAAAGTGCATTTTTTTTTTTTTTTCTGTGAATAACTCCTGTAAAAAGGATTTAATTTGGGGGAATCTTTCTAAGTTCTCCTTTTTCTGAGCAATTTAATGTTTGAAAATGATTTTATACTGGTTTAAATTCGCTGTAGTCATATGGTGCCATCCATGAAGGTACCTCAGGGATACCTTGTTATTGTTTGTACCAATTTTATATTAGTGTTACCCTAGTAACATACCTGATTTTCCAATATTTTCACTTATATGAAGTACTAGTACCATAAGAAGTAATAAATCATTAACAATCAAGAGTAATAACAAATATAATTAACAAGAATCATTGCATTATAGAACTGTGGAATATCCCAGGTTTGGAAGGGACCTACTGGAATCATTGAGTCATGGCACCACACAGGGCTGCCCAAAATCAAACCTTGTGTCTGAGAGCATTGTTCAAATGCTTCTCGAACTCTGGCAAGACTTCTTCCATGACCACTGTCCTTGGGGAGCCTGTTCCAGGGTCTGACCATCCTATCCCAGGATCTGTTCAACCTTGAGAAAAGAAGACTGTGAAGGGATCTTATTTATTTTTATAAATATCTTAAGTGTGTGACACAAAGGAACATGGCCACCATCTTTTCAGCCATAAACTGGAGCACAGAAAAATCCAGACCAACATATATAAGAACTTCTTCACAGTAAGGGTGACAGCACTGGAACAGGCTGACCAGAGTGGCTGTGTATTTTCCTTCTCTGGAGATATTCAAGACTCACCTGGACACCTACCTGTGTGACCTGGTCTAGGGAGCCTGCTTTGGCAGGGGGGTTGGACTCGATGATCTCTAGAGGTCCTTTCCAACCCCTTCAACTCTGTGATTCTGTAACCCTCTGTGAAGAACTTTTTCCTTATCTCCAACCTGAATCTCCCTAAGATCCTATCATTGTTCACCAGAAAGAAGAGGTTTGTCCCAGGTTTTCAGAGGAAGAACTTTGAAGTCTTAAGTTCTTCCTTAAGTTCATATCAGTTTCTCCCCTACCTATGAAACAGCCCCTAGCCTTCAGCCAACATCCAACTTCAGACAAAATATAAAATGTTTGAGCAACTGAGCCATGAGAAGACTCTCATTTTTCCATCTTCAGTCACAACTTAGGCTTTTGAAATCTGTCATCTTTCCGGAAGATTCCTAGTAAATGAAAATCAACATAAGCTAATTTCTGGCATTCTGAAAATTGTTGCCCAGCATGAAGTTGTAGTAGCAGATAAAGAGTCCAATAACAAGTTAGATGAATACTTGGACAGTTTGTGAACAAAAAGATTAAAATAAAAATGAACTCCACAGGGATGTACACTTAGCAAACCTAACACAACATCTGCTGAGGTGAAGGGACTCCAGGAGCTTACAAGACTTGAGTGCTTGGGTTTCCCTGCCACTAATTAGTTCAGTGAGCTCTAGGATGCGCTGGTTTTAACATTTCAAGAAAATTGAACATCTTAAAATAAACTTTTTCAACCAAAATAACAATGAAGTAAACTAGATTCTTCGTTTGAAAAATCAAGTTCTTTGTTTAAGTATTTCAAATATGTCACAAAAAGTTTGTCTCAATAAACAGTAGTAGGACAGTTTGTATTTATTTACAAGTCCTAACATTGTTTGATTGGGTTGGCACAAGTATTTTACTGTTTTTAAAGTATGCCAGGAAAATAATCTCCTTTTCAGATTGTAGTAATTTCAGTAACGTAATTTCATCATTACACTTCTAGATGTCTAATTTAAATATCAGAATTGTTTTGTCAGAAACATAAAATTAGATGTTCTTGAAATAATGTTCTGTAGTCCGTACACTTTTTGATGATATAAAAAAACCCAAACAACTTCTGAGAACTATAACAGGCTAAAGATTTTGAATCTTTTAATTTCTGGGATTAATTGAGTTCATATCTCACATTTGATTTTTGAAGTACAGAAGTTGAAGGGTTTAATGACAGAATGAAATATGCAGGATGAAATCCCAATTTTACTTTATCTAGTGATATATATTTAATTAGGTTCCATGGGGCGCTCCCACAGATACGTACTGCTTCTACACTACACATGATTACTTTAACACAAATAAACATTGTACAATTATACAACACTCAAAGCCTACAAAGCCCTGCCTGGCAAATGAAAACTTCAGAATGTCTGAGAAAAACTCTTAAACAATAATTTCAATATTTTGATATATCCATAATTAAAACTTTGCAATTTGAAATCTTTCTGTTGCTTTCTAAGCTTTTTGAAAGAGTAGTGAAAAATGTGCAGCGCACGTCCAGAAATGTGAGTGATGCTGAGGTTTCTACATGCATAAAGAAAGCAGTGAGTCCATTTGTTCTTACAGTTGAAGACATTCACAACTACTGCTAAAATAAATCAGCTGAGAATTTTCTCAGCATTTTTTTTTTTTTTTCCCCCGGTCTGGTTCTCCTCCAGGTACCTCAAGGTCACCTTGTACCTGCTCTTTGTGTCTTTCTATAATAGTTTCTGCACTCTGACTATTGAAAATATGTACAGGCACTCACTGTAGTACTCTGGGGTAACTGACCAGCATGAAATGCCACTGTGGTTTATTGGGCAGCAAATCCATTTTAGAGATAATTAAAGACTATTGTTATCCTATACTATCATTTTTCTTGCTCAAATGCTTCAAAGCAATAGAGTGGTCTAAGCACAGTTAATGAATTGTAATAGCTGTCACCAAAGAAAAAGTATTTGTTTCAAACAGTTTGTCCAGTCTAGGGCACTAGCACAGTAAGTGGTTGTGCCATATTAAAGAGTTCGTATAAGAATACTAACACCAGCAATCATGTGACAGGCAGCTCTGAATGCCTGCAGAGATTCATAATATTAAATCTTATTTAAGTTGCTATTTTTTCCCAATATTGCCTGCACCTCGGATAACTTTAATCCCTGTAAAATTCTTGTGGCCCTGATAGGTTCTCAGAAAACTCACGGGACATGAGGTCCTATCAGCAGTGAGGCACAAAGTATGTGAAAGAAAATGAATACACTGAGAGAGTCTGACATGGGAAGCAATTGGAAACAGGAAAGCTCTAAGGTGATTTTTCTCTTAAGATTTGCACCTGCAAAGTCTGTATTGTTAACTGAGTTTTATTGAGTTACAGGGTTGTAACTTTTTTGTTGTTCTGAAATTTATTATTTTTTTAATTTTATTTTGTTGTTTTAATAGATAACTCAAAATTTATGCACAGGAATTCTTGGTAAAAGATGCTGTGTAAAATACTTCTTTAAACAGGAGATTAAAATTGTTCAACCCACCTCACCAAGGGAGCATCATTATCATCAGTTCTACAGGAAACTGAAAAAACACAGTAAGGGATCTGAAATTTTGATCTCTGTTTCTTTTCTTGTTAGTCTAGCAAATTTGTATTGTAATTTTGGAAATCTTCAGTTTATAAACTGAGCTGAATAGGTTTTTTCTTTTTCATCAATATTACCTCTTCAACAAATCTTCGGCTTTTTATTGCAGTAAAGCTTCACATACTTATTTTTATAAAGCTCTTGGAATTATCACGAGAAAAGCCCAATAAAATGTTTTGCTGCTGGTCATATTCAATCCAAATCAAAGGAATATCCACCAAGGGTGATGTTATCATGGCTGTAGATGCTTTGTCTCCACTCACCAATCCATCATTCCTATCATTTCTGTTTTAATCAATTTATCTGTCTGCCTGTCTAACAGTAGCTAAAGTCATCACTCATATTCAACTTAAGAAAAAAGAAAAAGATGCATTCCCATTTTCCCTCAACCTATTGAATTTCTTGACTGGAATGAACTTAAAATGAGATTTATCTTAAATTAAATTTTTACTGAATAAAGTCACCAATATCCCTACATATGGCAATTTTCAGTTGATTTCTTAAACTGCTTTTTCTACTTGTCTTCTGGGTGTATCCTTGTAACAATGTCAAGATAACTTCCTGGACAAACAAAAAGGTAATACTTGTGATTTGAAATGTAGATCAGCAGAATTTTCAGCCCATGAAGACTTTTCACTGTAGGTTTAATAAAATACCTGGTTACAGCAGTATTAAATCTGTATTCTCTTGGCATGACTTTGCATTCTTTGCCAAGGGCACTTCAGCTCATTTGTATGAAGATAAAGTAGGTAGGCAATTCTGCGTTCAACCACATTGCCTTTAATCTGCTGGCAAGAGTGTGGTGTTTATACATACTGAATTTCATTTTAATGACTGACTGTGCAGGATAGATTTTGCAGCCATGGAAAACAATGCATTTTCCACTATACTGCATTCTGTCTCTACACCATTTACTTGAGATACAAAGTATACACCTAATTTTTCCTTTAGAGCTTGTCTTTGCAGAAGAGAAATTGTGAGCTGCTCAGTTTTCTCTTATGCATTTAATTTATTACATGCATGTGGCCGAGTATCTTTAAATCTATTTGGCACTGAATAAAATGATGAAGGTTGCAAGCATTTCTTTCCCTTAAAAACAGTAATTGTTTCCTTTTACAGAATGCAGAAAATTTCCAGTCTACTATGAAAATTTGTTTTGCAATCTGAAATATTATTAATTCAAAAAAGTCCATTCAAATAGATTGTTCTCAATAAACCAAGCATGTAACAAATCTCATAAAACAAATTTGTTTGGACATCTTTTATAGACCTCACTAATTAAATACTATGGAACTGTTCTTAGCACAATAATTTGCTTAAATAAATTATATTATATTAGTTCATTGACTTTTTCCCCTTTTTATTGTTATTCTCACTCTGATCAACTGTGGTAATTAACATTTCTTTCTTACTACATTAGTCTGAATATAATCTGGTATTTATTAAAATGCATGTAATAATATCCACACAGGTCAGGAGTTTCCTAACACATTATGGCACTTTTAGCTGTTTGATAGCTTAAATTTTACAGGGATTCTGATGCTGTCATGGCATTTTGTGATTAACATATTTTCAAGAGTTATACTCTGACATATTAAGACCTATATATATATAAAGTAGGTAAAAATATACAGCTAATTACATATAAAACCATATAAAATAGATATATGCGTGTATACTCTCTGTATGTATTTGGAAATTACCAAACCTCGTTTGTAGATAAAACATAGAAAAACAACATAGCTATTTCTAATGTCCATCTCCAGTATTATTGGCACATGATCCAGCAGCAGAGACAAATTCCTGCTTTAAGAGACTGAAGACTAAATGTTTGGCTGCAGATCTGAAAAAAGACACGTCTGTGGACAACTGGGAAAGTCTGGTGACAGCTACATAATAAACAATATTCAGTTCAGTTTCAAACTCCAAAGGGCCACAGATGGCTGAGGAAGGATGGAAACAATGAAAATAAGTCAGCACTTCTTTGCTTACTGGAAAATCAATTGTCCTTTAGAATTCCCACTTTAAAATCAGCGTTCAAGTCTTGGTGGGTTGCTGGTGACATGGGAGGGTTCCTGTAGACATTTGCTTTTGTGGAGATTCAACAAAATAAAGGGAACCATATCTGTTGATTCATCAGTTCTGCTGTCCACTTACGTGTAACACTGCTCTCTGGGGCATGGATGGGACATGAAAAAGCACGGTGCTCATGCAGGAAAGGAAAGAACATATGTAGACAACTAGTGCTGTTTTCCTTGTAGGAGAATAGTGCTATATCTAGTGGTGTGCATTACCTGGGTTCTACTCAGTGCTCTAACTGCTCTTCTAATGAAGATTTTATGGTGTATACTGATTTAGAAACTAACCTTTACGTGAGCCAGAAGCTGGATGAATGCTTTTAAAGGATCACTAGTCAGCCAGAAAAAGCAGATTTCCCAGAAAAACAAAAACAAAACACACAAAAAAACCAACGGAACAAAACAACAACAACAAAAAAACAACAGACGAATTCCCTGAAATCTTCAAGCATAAATCTGTGCAGTGCATTTTGCAACCATTTGCTGAATAAGAAAATGGGAGAAACGGAGAATTTGTTGTGACCCCAAACTTGCTTTGTTTTGGTAATATTTGCTGTTGTGAGGAATCTCTGAATTTTCTTGTATCTTATGAGATAATTATAACCTGCAGAGAGACTAGGGAGGAAAAGGACAAACTACTTATGGGACCTTGGAGACACCTGTGGAACTGAAGCACAGAAAAACCACTAAGGTTTTATAATGAAAGCCAAGGGCTACATATCTTAATGAAATGGAGTGTACAATGAACATCTCTGCACACTGAGAAAGAGAAGATAAGTTTCTCCTGTGCTGGAAAACTGGCATGTCACTGCCACACACTATATAGACTGCACTTCTGAATTCTGGCAGGAAAAGCAGTCATGATGTGATGCTGGCTCAATACTGTGGATAAATTTGCAGTGCTTAAAGCTTGAATATGGGAAACACAGATAACAAGTCTGCCCCAGAACAACACAGGAGAACGTGGATGGAAAACCATTGCCCTTCACCAGCAATTTCTAATTTCTCGCTGCTTTCGGTACTGTGACTAAAACTAACTCAATCAATGTAGGTGGGATCAGACAGGATCTCCAGCAGTGTAACTAAGATTAGAATTAAGAATTTTTGTTTATATCTATATATTAGAAGCTTGCTGGTATTTCCTGGATAAATCCCTCCTGAAATTTATCTACAATGTGATTATATACCCATAATCGCCATTTCCTAAGGAGCCCAATGAACTGTGTTGAATTCTAGCTGCAGTTTATTTGTCTCATTCGTCCAATAGAGGCAGCTTAGTCAATGGCTAAGCAAGGCTGCTTCCTCAGGTGTTGTAAATCAGCACAGTACCATGACATTAATAGATCTTTGCCAATTTACATCAGATAGGAACCTCTCCTGCTCTTTCATCCCCAAATTTATGAGGATTATGAAGATGAGCTTTAGCCCTTGTGGCAAATGCATCATTTATATATGCCAGGTCTCACGCATAGTGTGATTGCTGTGCTCTCCAAATCTTTACAGACACTACATGATATATGTGATGACTAAGCAGTAAAAGTCAATAGAAAGAGGAGTAGGTATAGTAGATAGAGTTTACCTTTGGGTATTATTCTATTTCATTTTAGGTTGTAGGGTTAAAATTGTACTAAACAAATTAATGTATTGCTTGTATTTTAATTCATTGTTATCCATGACTTTCCTTCTTTTTTGTTAATATTTGTGTTTAACTACTTCTATCATTTTCATGGTCTCAAAATGCTATCTATATAGTTTACTCTTGTGGTGACTCTGAAGAGCTGAGGAACTAAAGGCAGTTGCTGAGCCTACATTTCACACAGAACTGCTGACCTTGTTACATGAAACTTTTATAACTGTGAAGTAGGGTTAAAATAAAATAAATAATATAAAAGTAAAATAAAATAAAAAATGAATACTAAGAAAGCCAGAGTCCTCTAAATTTAGAAATATATGCTTACTGTGACTATAGTAAGTTCCAAAGATGGCTTCATCAAATAAATTCTGTATTGTTTCTAATAACAAATATACATTTCATTTAAAAGACCAGTCCATTAACAGTATTTATCTCCCCCTTTCTGCTCTGTGCCTTAAAAACATAAAATCAGATCCTTGGACGTAAAAATTAAGAACATGGGATTTGTGTCAAATTTTTATCTTTCTCTCCTAAATATCTTTGAGTTACTTTCTCTTAGTTTACTATAGACACTGAAGTTTATAACAGGTTTACTTCCCTGTTTGCACATCACGTAGGATGCCAGCTAGGAGAGTAGCACCTGAAATTTCAAATTGCGTTATCCACGTTTCTATTAGGTTGATGACGCAATTACCTTCTCAGTGACTGCTGATGAGAAGGATCTCACTTTTTAGAAGAGTTTGAAGGTCTGGAGGACTTATGAGAGCAGTGACAAGCTGTGCCAGTGTATTCCTCTTGTAGCACATTTTAAGAAGAGATTAATGGTCATAGCAGAGATGGGATGGAGGGACGAGCAACCTAAATACCTGTCTAGGATATGTGCAGAGTGTGGGCAAAACTGGCAAGCATGAATGATTATAAATAGCTGGTTGTGTCAAAGCAAGACTATATGAAATGTCAAGAAATGATGTGGGAGTAGTTGGAAAGTGTAGCTGTGCAGGACTCAGTACAAGGGTGGCAAGAACTCTCTGTTCTCAAGCCCTGACACAACTCTGCAATGGTCCACAGATTTCCATTAATGTTATAGCATAAAATTTATTTGTCATTCAACAGCATTTTTCCTCAGTAAAATCAGTCCCCTTGGTGCTTTGCACTTTACCAATGCATACATAAAGGCAGTCCCTGCCTGAAGACTTGATAATACAAATAAGCAGTCCAACAAAAGAGTAGGAGTAAGAACTCCTCCTAATTTGTAATCACCAGATTATATTGCTTGCTAATTACATTAAATTCTATTTAGCATTTGGCAATGGAAAATATCTTGCTCTGTTTCACTCAAGGTTCACCCTTCCTCCTGGAAAGCAATTCCTCCCAAAATGGCACTCAGACTGTAATATGTTAAACTGCTGAGCAGCAGATGTGAATGGTGACACCGTGGGAGGGAAATAGGACTCTGTTTTATTGATTATTAATAGCAGAGACATACATGTGACTTTTAATGGCTTCAACATTATTGCTTATTCCTGCCTATGTACTTGCCTTTTATCTGATCCTCACTGTCATTAATTCCAGTTCTAACTTGTGGTCAAGATAATTTGTAATTATACCAGTACAAATAAGCATAATTCTGTTCACCTTAATTTCCTACATGATTCCTATATTAAGATTGTGCTTCTGTGTACCCCACTCCGAAAATCAACCATTAGTTTCAAGAAACTTTCTAAGAGAAAAAGAGATTTTGAAAGACATTAAGATACAATTAATTTAATGGCAGTAGGTGATGAAATTGAAATTAAGGTCGTACCTATTCTGAATGAAGACTAACCTTATTAGACACAAAGAATTAACACACGAAGCTAAGAAGCTGCTTTAATGAATGCTTGAGAAATGCTCGAGAAATAGGTGACACACATACACCAGGTGTAACCAAATGTAAGGCTGAGGCAGCTGTAAGTGTTACTTTAGTTCTCATGGAACTATTTGTCCTAACTCTAGGAATTCAGGATAATCAGGTGGTGAAAGTTCATCCACATGCAGAACATGCTCTGTTAATATCTATTCCTTGACTATTTGCTAACGTATTATTACTCCTTATCTGAATTCACTATGGCCCAAAATGTGCTATCCAAATAAATAAATAAATAAACGAACAAGTTAGGCTGCCAGTGGAAGCAAGACTTTTCAGAGCTCTCCTAGTGCACAAAGCAAACGCATGAGAATGGCAAGGACCCAGTCTTTGGGCCTCACTGAGGCTTAGCAAAGTTGGCTGGCACAAGAGCAGCAGGACCACCCGTCAGAGTTTCAGGGTATTACAGGCTTTAGAATCAGAATGGACAACAAATCCTTTATCCCTTTGTGTAGTCAGCCTAATTTAAGAAAAAACACTGTGGTTTATCTTCAGTCTAGGGTGAAGTTAGTGACACAAAAATGAAAATGTCAAAGGAATTCTGGCAGATGCTGCAAATTCCTGAACAATGGCTTTTCAAAATGTATGAATAGGAGAATGTAATGGAAGGTACCTTGTTTGGATGTAACAGGGATGAGAACACAAAAGCATCAAGAAGGGTCTTTCTCCTTTAGAGCAGAGCTGCTGTGACTGACCTTTCCCTGACCAGCACTAGAATCAGATAAGAATAAGCCTGAAGTGTGAAATTTAGCATGAATACAGTGATCCTTGCTGAAGGCTAAGTGAATGGCCTGGCCTAATTAAACTGTAAATTAGCTTTGATTTGGTTGAGTTAAAGGAATTTGAAAAGTTATCTTTTAAGGCAAAATTCTTTGTCTGTATACTGTGGCCTGTGTACTGTGTTCAATATACTGATGACTGATTGCATTCACTGGCCTTCTGATTTAGTTTTGCAGTAAACTGAGCACATCCCAGAACTGAAGCTTGACTTGGGCACAGATACAAAAAGCCTGTGTAGGATTTTCATTCCAATTCCTGCAGTCACACTATTCTTCAGATGAAATACTAGTTCTTATTTTTGAGCAACTTCCTTTCTCCTGGCCAAACCCAATCCACTATTAGCCCTTTTAAAGGGCTCATAGGTTTGCCTGAGAGACAAAGAATCTTTTTCCTGAAGCAACAGAAAGCCTTGGAGAGATGGCTGCTCCTCATGTGCCTGGAGATGGAGTGGCTTTTAGGGGCTGCCAATCCTACAGTCAGAGTATAGCACAGAATGGGTCTTACTGCTAAGTATGCTGAGTACAGCTGGGAATACGCATTTGTTATGCTCAGTGATAAGGCTAAGCAGGAGGAGAAAAAGTGTGGTGGTCTTCATTTCAGAGGAAGCATAGGAGATATCTCTTCTCACTGCTGCTCTGTTGGAGGGAGACAAGTCCTTGTTACCATTTGTTGAAATAAAATGTGCTTCACTTCACTTACTTTCCATTAGTGCAATTAATGGGATGAGGGAAGGTGAGAAGAGCTTTGCCTCAAAGTATAAATGCAAAGAGAAATTTTCCTTCGAGATGTTGGTGTAATCTTGTGAGAATTTCCCAGATATGCCCCATGCATAGTTCAAAAAATGAACACTGATTGTACAAAAGTACAGCTGATTAGAGTTATTAAGATACTTCTTCCACATCATTTTAGAAAGAAAATAATTTGATATCAAGATAATGTAATTAAACTATAATGCATTTAGTTTCCATAAAAAATATGAATCTTTTTCAAAAGCCTGGAAGTTGTATGCTGAATCTTAAAGAGGGCATTTTCAGAAAGTTCAAAGCAAAAAATTTCAGTAAGGTAGATATATATACCTATTAGATAAATTAAAAAGAAGCAGATAAATAAACCATTTGAAAATCTATGCATTATAAATTATTCCTTCCTACTATTAAAATAGCTTGGCATCAAATGTGTTGTGAAAGCAACGGTTTTGAAATATAAAACTTACCAAAGTTTTCCACAAATAAATAGAACTTTGTTCTCTAAAGGAGTTAGCAAACTGGCTTGCTACAGGGTTAACATTTTTAAAAATGTACTTAAGGCACCAAAGCAATATCTACTGCATAGAATTTTTGACTTTCCTATTATTCAGAGGTGCTATAATCACTCTAGTTAAACCGTTCCCTTGACTTGTGCAATTAATTTTTCCTGGAAGACTGCCTCATTTTTTTTTCCTTTCTTTTTTTCCATTTTTTTTTTTTTTTTCCCTGTCTGGCTTCCTCATTAAATAGAACAAGGTTTTCCTTGCAATTGTCTAAAGGATCTATTCCTGCAAACTAACAAGAAAATTGCATATGGAGTTTACAGAATTGATACCATCATTTGCTTAGGAAACAAAGAAAGTTCAGTAAACAACTCTGGTTATCTTCAAAAGAATCTTCAGGGGTTGCATAAAAGGTTTCAAGAGAAAATCTTTTTTATTTCTTTCACCTGCTTATGTGAATGGATAAAAGGAGCAGCAAAGAAAAGAAGTATACACAGCCTATGAACAGTGAAAAACAGCCTATACTTGTCATCACTACACAACATGAGATGATCCACAAGCATAACTTTATTTATTTACTTCTAATGCCTCCTTCGTGAAATAAGTAGGTCATTTTTTTAATGCGAATGTATGAATAAGGAAAGAAAAAAAAATTATTCTTATACTGGGCTAAAGGTTCATTTTTCTTGTACTGTCTCAGAAATTCTTCTAGTGCTCTGTCAGTAGTTCCGCAGGTTCTCATTTTTTAATATACAAAGACTGGAGTCCCTGAGGTGTGAAAAGGAACAGAGACAGCTAATTTGATCTGTTTCTATGGTGAAGTCTGGAAACGTTTGCAGTGGTCATCTTGTTTGTGTGAAATGAATGAATCCAGACTGAGCTATTACAATTCACAGCCAGAGCTGAAATAGTTACTCCCAAAGAAAATAAGCTTTTCCAGTGAGCTTCCCCACTACATTTTCTCCACAGAGAAGAGCCAGTCTGAGGCTGTACACATACTGTCTTCTCTGTGTTTGTCAAGTTTTTACATCAGCATATCTTGAAACCTTATTTAATGAGCTTTTACAGAGGTGTTGTGATTTCTTTATCACAGTTAATCACAGTCAAATCCGAACTCCAACTTCAAGACCTTTTTAATTTTTTCATGACTTACATTCCCATTTTTTTTCCAGTTATATTTGATAAGTATAAGCTTCCAGAAGAATAATGGATTTTCCCTCTACCCACAGTAAATAGTATAATAAAAAATCTGCTCCCTGCTTTTCAGTAGGTATTCATGCTCCACTGCCTGCTGAAATGCACTGATTCCATAAGCCCGGTTCACAGCCTCTAAAGGGCAAAACTAGATAATCCTGAAAGTATTCATGAAAGAGTGAGAAGAATGTGCAAGAAACAGAAATTAATTTTGGGTAGACTCAGGATATTTGAATGACTATCCAAACTTTTTATAAGCATTTTGAATTTGTTAATCTGAGTTTGTTATTTATACAACACTTGGAAAGGTTTTGCTGTACTGCCTCTGGGAAATGTGAGTACCTTACTGGAAGAGAGAAGTACTTTGTTTAGATATTAGGAAAAAATTATCTTCTCTAGGGGTACAACAAAAATATCCCTTTTAAGCTCAGCTAAGGAGAAGTGGAGGGAGCTAGGATCAAGTCAGATTAGACTTCCCTTTTCCGATTACCTTATGCAAAGCCACCTGCACCTTCACTTCAACTCAGAGCTGCAGTTACCGCTGATCAAAACATGCATTTTCAGTTCAATAAGTAATTGCTCACTATTCTCAAATGAAAAAAATGTAATTCCATGGTTACACTATTTAATTTGTGACCTAGGGAAAACAATGGAAGTTTATTTTCTTATTTTGATTGTGAAATAGAGAGCAGTTAGATTTATGGCAAAAATGTCAACCAAGCAGTGCAATGAGGTTCTTTAACAATCTTTTGAAAAATATTTATAACATTGAAAGTGAATCTGGAATGTTTTTATCCTGTATAAAGTCTATGATGATATCACCATTGATATTACCTACTTAGTTCTTCAAGTTGAAACAAATAAAATTATTGAATTAGGTCAAAGCTTGTTGGTTGTTTTTGGTGGAAAAAATTGTGGAAATGGGTTAGTTAACATCTATATAGTATTGGAATAAGAATAATGGGTGAAAACATCGAGTTCTTCCCATGCTTTTTTTATCTAGAAAATTTTTGGAAACTTACGTAAATTAACAAAAAAAAATGTTCCTATTTGTCACAAAGTTCTTGTTTATTACTATCCAAAGTATTAAAGTGACCAAGAAATATATATATAATTCCATGATTTCTGTCAATTAACAGTTTGGAACACAGTCAATTGGCACATCATGGAAGCAAATGAACTGAAATAGGCTAGAAATATGATGTCTACATTAGCAAGTAGCATGGAACAAAAGGACTGTATCTGCAGAAAAACAGATGGCACAAGGAGGTGACATTCACACCATAAGAGTTTAGGAGGATTATTACTTCAGGTGGTCTCTAGACAGGTCCTAAGGATTGAATGCTTGGGAGTGGTTAGAGAGGATTATGAACTCTCCTGGAGAGTATCTTCAATTTTACTTTCATCCAAAAGGCTCTGGTTTGTGTCCCAGAGAATTCTTGAAAATATGAATCAAAGCACATTTGGAGAATTAATATAAGATTTGCCTCAAATTAAGTTAGAGACGGATAAAAATGACTGTGCAGATACACTCAACGTGTACATATATTCTCTGAGAAACCAAAGTTAATTTGCATTGAAGTCTGTGCTGTTTATGTTAGTGAACGACAGTCTTCTGCCATAGCAGGGCTCCTGTTGATATATGAAGTATATAGGTCACTCAGAAAGTAATGCCTCCTATTTATTTCCATGGAAATGACAACATGTGCAAAGACCACAATAACAATAATTGACTGAGAAAACTTCCAGCTTAAAAACGATGGTCTTAACACAGTCACCACCATTAGTTGTGCGCTTTTGCCAGAGATGAACAAGAGCATGTATAACAATCTGCACTCGCAGAGGTGACCCACTGCTGCTGTCATCACTGCTGTGTGCTGACACACACCACCCATCTCCTCACAATACTCACATCCACTGCTTGGTCTCCAGAAACGTTCAGCAAATTTCAATGAATGTCAGTGGGTGCAATCTTTTATTCTACATATGTCAAAGACAGAATGCATGACAGAATACATATGGCAAAGACAATGCATTAGCATGAGCCTAGACTTCTTCCTTGATTTATTGATCAATAGATCGATTTATATAGAGAGCCTATTAGAATTATCCAAATCATATTTTAACATGTACACTTGTTTTAAAATTTTCAAAAACAGAAAAATATTTAAAATATAGTGTGAATTTTATATCAGATTCTAGAGTAAAACCTGTATAACCACATTCCAATTCCAGTCTCTAGATATATGGAAGAGTGTATTTAACTTTATGGATATGTACATCAGTGAGTTTAACTCCAACTGGATCATAACCACTTAAGGTAACAATATGAAGCTTTAGAAAATTATTACATTTCAAAATTTAAAGAAGTGATTCTTCTCATGTTTCTAACAGATAGAGGAAATTATTTTATCTATTTCATACTTGCATTTTCCGAGTCCTGAAGAGAACAAATAAAGAGGACTGAAAAAAATGTTTTTCATAGCGTTTCCTCCACAATGATATTGCTTCACAGCATGCATGGAACATCATTTAATAGTATTGCTTTCCTAAATGTCAGCCAATAGTACAGCAATCCATTATCTGTTATTGTTTTCTATAAATCATACAGACCAAAGGATCATGTATTATACAGGAAAATAAGAAGTTAAAAAAGAATATAGAAGAACAGTACATAACTTTGATCTAGAAACAGCTGTGGCTTTGAAGCATGCACTGCACTGTACAGTGCTCAAGTTGGAGCAAATATATCCTTAATTTTAACTGTAGTTCAGCATTATTTAGGTTTATATTGGCAATGAAAGCAGTACCAGCATTACCTAGAACATGTTTTGCAGTGTTCTTAGTATTGGACCTTAAATGTCAGCATTGTCTCAGAACTCTACTACATAAATATGAATATCTTTTTTTTTTTTTTTTTCATAAATAAAGGAAAACTGAAATGTTCTTCTGTTTGTTTATTTATTTAATTTTCTTTGATGTACTCTAAATTTTAAAATGCTTCTGTGTGAAGTGAGCTACTAAAATTAGCATCTGCCTGCAAATAAGTGATGCAAATGGTAGACTCTACATTAGAGGAAATGAATAGGAAATAAATGTTCAAGAATTATTATGCAAACATGCATGAAATATCTTTTCTGTGTTGGTAACTACAATGCTTACTTTGCTCTGAGTATCTTAAGCTATTATACAGTAGCTGAAATTTACATAGAGACAGAGCGTCAGTTTGTGCCTTTCTAACCTTTGTCACTTTCCATTTTTGTCATAAGCACTACAAGAAGATATTAGTGTTATGTTTCTGCAAAGTTGTTATGAATTCGAGAGTCGCTTTGCAAACTCTGGGATAAAAAGGCGTAACATAAAATTACAAAGAGCACGATATTAAAGCATTTGATTTTTTTCTGAATAATTCTTACAGGGTTAAACTTTAATCATTGATAGAATGTTTGACAACCTCTTTGACCAAGGTTTCCTCAAACAAAATAGTCATGTCAGTATTAGCATGCTATGATATATTGGTATATTAGATCATTCAGAAATTTGCCAAGATTAACCATGCTAATAGGTTACCAACATCGCCCAGGTTTTTTTTTTTTTTTTTTTTTGTCTGTACTATCCTACTAAATACAGAACCTAGAGAAATCAAGAGAAGAAAGACTGTGAATTTCCTATTTAAAATAAAGCCACTATGCAAATATTGTGAAATTATTTTGCTTATATTAATTGCCCTTGTATCAGGTCACTATATAGCAAACATACTGAGAAGACCCTATTCTCTATTTGCAAGTCTTAGAGTATCACACAAGTGGGTTATCTCATTAGATATGCACCAAGCTTCAGGCCTACCACAGAGCTGCTCCATTAACAAACAGTTTGTTGCTAAATATTTCATTGTTATGAGCTCATACCTAAAGCTAAAGAGCAATCTATGAAAGAGTGGAATGTTAAAGATTTTATTGTCCATAAAACAACACGAGAGTAACTTTTAAAAAGCTGCAGAAGGATAAGAAGTGATATCTTTCTTTGCATTTTAATGACTCTTGGTGAATGTTTTCTGTTTACCATCTCTGTATAGTAATGCTGAGAATCACTGTTAAGTCCACTGTGCAAATAAAATGATTGGAAACTCTGAAGCTTGTTAACTGTCTTCTGTCTCTTTAGGATGCTGTCTCTACAATTGTGAGCACAGCTTGACTGAAAAGACCCTGTTTGAGGACCTTGATTCAACCCTTTATTATTTATTACTCAAGGAATTACATTTTTACACTTAAAATAGCCCACAATTGGGATTGGTGTAATGCACTTTTACCATGAATCTATCCAACTCTGCATAAGGATGTGCTGTTCAGGGAGCAGAAGCTAGAAAAGATATTGGTGAACTTTATTCATTTTGCATTATTCTTCAGTCTGGAGTTTTGGTTTCAAGATGTCCTTTCCTGTAGGAAGTCACAGGACTTTCGTTAGACAAACATACAAACCCTTTTGGCAAAGTGGACATGGCCTACTTCTCACAAATTGAACTCAATGTATCACTCGCAGTGGTTAACAATTTAATTCTGATCTATACCTGATTGCCATTCAGCCCTTGTGAAGCTCAGACCTTTTTTTGTATTATCTAGTTCAACTTCATATGCTGAACTCTTACAGTAAATCTGTGACTGTATTAAGCTATACACTATCTGAGGAGGCGGCCTCTCTCAGGCAGGTATGGTATTCCAAGAAAGAGAACAGAAAGTTCTACCTTATTTTGGATTGTACACTGCAGTATGTGAGACTTCTGTCTTTAGAGATGGATGTTTTCAGGCCTTGCTAATATGTGATGTGATCTAGATAAAATTCCTTTTTTTTGTTCACTTGATGGATACTGTAGAAGTACATACAAACAATGCAATTTAAAATGGCAGTGTAATTTCACAGGAACTGAAGGCCTTGGCAGAATCAGAGTGGCAGTTCAGAAAAGGCTTATGTATACTTCGCAGTCCTTGTGTTGTGGTTAAGATCACCATCCAGGGCAAGTGATGCTTTCCCTCAGTGACATGGAAATTGAATTTGTTATTGATGCACTCAATTTTTCTTTCCTGGCCATTTGCACATTAGATACAGAGCTCCAGTCACAGAAGCACGATACTCTCTGCCCTTCAAGAAATTAGTGCACTAAATCAATCAGCACTTTCTTATTTTTCTGAAATGTAGGCAAATTAATAATGGTTCCTATGAGTTTTTTGAATGGAAGCACAACTAAGGAAGATACTGAAAGGATATAAATAATATTTGATGATGAAGGATGAAAGGAAAGAAGTTGAAAAAGGAGACGAGGACAAATATAGTATTTCAGACATAGGATCCATTGATATCACCTAAGGATGATAGTCAACTAGAAATGGGTTAAAAGGAATCATAAGTAAAATAGAAACTGAATGGATTACAAATCATCATACAAAGCTTGCAAATCATAATTTAAGCCTAATTGTTTAGTAAAATTATGAGAAGATGATCAATTCCTTTCTCCCTTTGCTTTTTTTCTTTAAAAAGGGAGCTTTTTTTTCTTTCTTCCTTTTTCTCTCACTGTAAGCTTTACGATAGAGACCAGTAGATCTGTACAACACAAATATGAAGAGAAAAACTGTCCATTCAGCAATATCCAGTCTAAAAATACATGATAGCTCTAAGTGCTTCCAGAAAGAGCTAAAAAGACACCAAAAGCTTACTTAGACTGGAATAAACTTTATAATGAACCAATGCATAAACTTCTTCACAGCTTACCTGTGCACACTTCACAGGTAACTTAACACTTAAATTGATCACTAAGATGATCAGACGGCTGGAGCACCTCTCCTATGAGGAAAGGTTGAGGGAACTGGGGCTTGTTTAGCATGGAGAAGAGAAGGCTACAGAGAGATCTCATTGTGGCATTCCAGTGCTTGAAAGGAGCTTATAAATAGGAGGAGGAATGGCTGTTTATGAGGGTGGATAGTGATAGGACAAGGGGGAATGGTTTTAAACTAAGACAGGTGAGGTTTTGGTTAGATATTAGGAGGAAGTTTTTCACACAGAGGGTGGTGATGCACTGGAACAGGTTGCCCAAGGAGGTTGTGGATGCCCCATCCCTGGAGGCATTCAAGGCCAGGCTGGATGTGGCTCTGGGCAGCCTGGTCTGGTGGTTGGTGACCCTGCACATAGCAGGGAGATTGAAACTAGATGATCATTGTGGTCCTTTTCAACCCAGGCCATTTTATGATTTATTCTATGATTACATTTCTTGTTTTGCTGTAGCTGGAGCCATGGAGAATTTTTTTTTTTGCTGACATATGGCATTTTAGAGGATATTATTAGCTCACTGAAATGTAACTGAAGTTGTCATGAATAGCTTTCATATGAAACCGGGACATGAGAGCAGAATGACTCCACTGCTTTGCCAAAGATACATATTTGTTGTAGGTTGATCATATGGTCACCGTATGCACGAATATAAAGAGTGAATGTGTAGCTGGAACGGTTCCAACCCTAGAAAGATGGTAGTCCCCTGAAGAAGAGAAGAAAAAAGAATCCCTCAATATCTTATCTCCCACATCAAAGGGGAAGGCACCCAGCTTATGACCTTTTTGATTTGGCAAGCTGAGAAGTGGCTATTTTAGTCACTTGTATGAAGTGCAAAAATGCTTATAGCTTCTTATGTTCTACTGTAGTTTAATGCTTGCTAGTTACCAAAAACTAATAAAATCTTTTTTTTTTGTCTTCTACGATCATTTTGATACCTTAAAGCAATAGTTATAATGGAAAAGAGAGTCTTATAGTCCAGAGAAATGCAGTTTTCAGACTTTAGAAGTCAGGATCCAGAGCCATTATAGATTTGTCACTTCCAAGCATCTCCTTGACTGAATGTTTTCCTATCTCCTACCTCAGGACTGTCAGAAAAAGCAGCTATTTTTCCAACTTTAATTTTATAATATCAGAAAAAGTTGTGTCAGAATTGGGAACATTCCTCCTAGTTATAGAATCATAGAATCATAGAATCACAAGGTTGGAAACGACCTATAAGATCATCCGGTCCAACCGTCTCCTGCCACCACTAGTACTAAACCATATCACGCAGCATGTCATCCAGACGCCTCTTGAACACTGCCAGGGACGGCGACTCCACCACCTCCCTGGGCAGCCATTCCAGTGCCTGACCACTCTCTGAGAGAAAAAGTTCTTCCTTATGTCCAACCTAAACCTTCTCTGATACAACTTGCGGCCATTGCCCCGTGTCCTGCTTGTTGCCTGGTAGAAGAGGCCAAATCTCTCTTCACCACAACCTCCCTTTAGGAAGTTGTAGAGTGCAATGAGGTCTCCCCTGAGCCTCCTCTTCTCCAGACTGAACAATCCCAGCTCCCTCAGCCGCTCCTCATAAGATTTGTGCTCCAGACCCCTCACCAGTTTTGTTGCCCTTCTCTGGACACATTCCAGGACCTCAACATCTTTCCTGTAGTAAGGAGCCCAAAACTGAACACAGTACTCGAGGTGCGGCCTCACCAGTGCTGAGTAGAGGGGGATGATTACCTCTCTGCTCCTGCTGGCCACTCTATTTCTAATGCAGGCCAGGATGCTGTTGGCCCTCTTGGTCACCTGAGCACACTGTCAGCTCATGTTCAGCCGAGCATCAACCAACACTCCCAGGTCCTTCTCTTCTTCACACTCATCCAGTCACTCATCTCTAAGCCTATAGCGCTGCATGGAGTTGTTGTGGCCAAAGTGCAGAACCCGGCAGTGCAGTACCTGGTTATGGATAATTTGAAATTGCAACAAGACTTTAGGAAAACTCAATCTCTTGACAGAGTAAGAGGCTCAAACAAAAAGCAGAGTATAATAAAATTTGTTTAAATCTGTTGTGAAGACTTCAGTTAAATCATATTTAATTGTCATTGATGTTGGCATTGATTTTCTAGTAGCTAAGACTGATTTTCCACATACCTAAAGGTTCAGACTTTCTTGCAAAGTCTTGAAACATAGTTAACTTTGTTGTATGTGGTAAGGCTACGTTAATATTTGTGCTTTCTGCGCCCACTAGCTCTGCTGAAATTAATGTAATAATTTTCCTAAAAATATATATTATCCAGAAGAGATTCTCTGAATCTTGTTGTACAGATCAAGCTTTAACTTTCCCATTTAATACTAAATTATACCTAAAAAATGCATTTTTGTCACTTATATTAAAAAATTCAATAAATTTATTTCAAGCTTATCTATTTCAGTGAAGAAATTGATGCCCTGATTTATTCACAACACTAAGTACTAAAATGACATACCATGAAACAGCCACTACAAGACCTCTGTTGGAAGATTAGGAGGTTGTCTGTGGTCACCATATGTTCATGGGGATGTGTGAAGCTGAAAGAAAACATTACTTTCTCAAAGATTGTACAGCAGCACCCACCTGAGGCCATGATAGGTTGACAAGAAGAACGTGTGTCGTTGAGCATCCAGAAAGAATCAGATGACTTTCGCGGTTGTTTTGGAAAAAATGACCACTATGGAGTCAGCGCATATGCTGAGTCAGCCAGGTTACAGCTGCATGATTGCTGCATGATCAACTGCCAGTCACCTGATGGGGGAGTAGATACTGTTGTTCCAAGCAACAAGAGGTGCATAAGAACAGAACAAAGAAGATAATAATTGAAGAGTTTGGAGGTGTCTCCTCCACCAAAACTCAGCTGTGCCGGTCAGTAAGATGTCACTGACCAACTTAGACCCTCTACAGATCAGTGAGATGTCACTGAATTCATGTTTGATGACTATTCCTGCTTTATGACTCATTCTCTAAGATTCTTCCCTTTACTATCACTAACTTCCCCATCTTCCCTGCATTCCTTAACTGCTTAGAATTTGTAATAAATTGGCTGGACAACATCTTGGCCATGTTTGCTGCCTTAGACTTACTGTGAATATATATATATACATATATATATCTCAAACTTTCAGAACTTAGTGTGAGACAGGAGGCTCGACAAATGGCACTGTCACATTGGTTAATATGTGTGAGTAGAGATACTAAGTTATTGTACTAAAGACCTTGTGTCCTTTTGGGATTCAGCATCTACCAGCTGCAAAATTCATTATTCTGCATACACTTGCAAGTAGTGTTTTCCAGGTTACACAGAGGTGTCTGATACATATCTCATTTGCTCTACTATGTGAATGAGAACTGGCAGTAGCAAGTGAGTTAGATGCTAACCATTAACTTTAAGTGCTTATTAATTAAAAAGCAAAAAGATTTACTGAAGGATCACACCTCCAGAGTACTATGTGAGTTTGTGTTATCTAGAGAAAATCACTATAAATGTTTCTTTTTTAAAAGATCCACAAGAACAAAGTCTAAAAATTAAAGAAATCACAAAGACCAGAATCTCAGAAAGAAAAATACTGCATATCTCCTCCCATTTAATTGTGAAGTGGTGAACAGAACAGCCAAAAACATGCTTTTATTCTAAGAAAATTATAAGGGATAAGTATGCAATGTGTGAAATATATACATACACTCTAACACATTCAATGGTAGTGCCAGAAGATGTTCTAGGATGTTGTTTTCAAAACACTAGATATGCACTTTGCGAGAACCGAAGAGCTGTAATAACTTTCTTAAAGATTAAGATGTGGAGAGTCCTGCATTTTTCATCTGGTTGCACCTTGGTAACTCAGCCTGTGGTTTCCTACTTGTAAAAGATTATGGAAAGAATTGATGGTTGGCTCTGACGTATCAGGACAAAATAAAATGAGCTCAAGGTTGAGATAGAATGGTAACAATAAATAACAAAGCAGTAATAAAGAAAGACAAAGAACATTGGAAGAATAATAAGTAAAATGAATTCTGTTCAAATGAATACAAACTGATCTGTCAGATGAATCTTTATTTCTTAGCTCAGAACATATAAAATATGTAATGCAAAAATGATGCTAAGAAAGTAAATATGGGTTCCATTTATGAATAATAAAAGATTGCAAAAACAAAATTAATAATAGTTTTTACAGACTACTCTGTAGGGCTCAGGATCCTTATCATATAATACATTAGATTTTGTACAGTAGCATGCATAAAGAAAATAGGAATAGGACAAATATATAAAAGTGAAAGGACAGAGACAGATGACTTTAGAATACTGGAATAAGTAAAAAGAGTTTTGTCCATTATGAAAGAAGAATTCAGAAAGGGAAGTAAATATACTCCCTACATTTAAGTGAGATGAAAACAGACAGCTTGCAAAGTCTGCCATTTACTACTATGTTGATATGGAGAAATCAAGGGAGAAAACACAATGTTTCTGACATTAGGAATCTCCCTTGATGAGAAAAATCAGGGCAAACTGGGTTATGAACAGAGAAGCTGCCATGGAAAATTAAGCCATAAAGTTCTTTCTTCTGTCATCCTGTTTTTGACAGGAAGCAGCTATCAGTGCTTAAGAGAAAAGAGAAAATACTAAAGTGCATACAGTTCTGGAATGACTGTTTCACTGGTGAAGATTTTTCTCTATTAATTTGAAGTTGACTCATCATCAAGAGGTTTAATCTTAGGATACCATTCAGGGAAACACTTTGAGTATAACAGCAAGCTGAGCTTTATTCATTTCCATGCTTATCCTTATAAATGTATGCAAAAATATCTGCCAATATAAAAACAGCTGCAAAGCTAGGAGGGGGAGATTATATTCTCAGTATTATATATTGAGAATATGTATACTTTACCCCTTCTACATATATATATAGATATATGCCAAGAATGGTATATATCTCTACATATATGTCTATAAATATATCTATATATATGTTCTTGGTTGTAGGATTGGTTGCTTGCTCTGTTATATTTAACATCACTAATAACTATATTAGATAATCTTGCTTTCCTCATTGAAGAACAGGGACTACTTCTTTGTTTGCCTTTTGTACATTTTTTCCTGTTATTATAGATCTTCACAATATTCTCTTTTCCACTATCAGTTTCCAAGTCTATGTCCACATAATTGTTGTCAAGAAGATAAGTGGTACTTCTTGATTGACTATTTTACTCTTTGTTGTATCTATTCTAATTTTACTACATTATTCTGGGAAAGGCAACAAGAATCACCTACAACTGAAAAACATAGATTTTTTTAGTCTCCTGAAGGAGTTTTCATGGTGTTTTAATTTGATGTTGGCTGCAGTGGAGCCTTAAACTTTCATTTTCAGCATGCTCTGGACAATGAGTCTCCAAATTCTATTTTCAAAACACAACAGATCTCTCAAGAGTTCATTGCAGTGAAAGGATAGTCAAGCTTTTTTTTCTGTCTTGTGAAGCTCCCAGCATGAAAGAAGACATTCCTTACCATAAAGGGTTTTCTTTTTTTTCTGAAGTCTTTTCAGTATTTTCTACAGTCCCTGGCTGCTCTTTGACCCATGAGTGTCCCACAGAGTGCTCAGCAACTCTTGAGGGCCATGAAACCCACAGGGCCACTGCGACAGAGTGCAAATTAGAGAAACTCCTGAGAGAGATCTACTTTTATCCTGAAGATGACTCTGACCCCCAGCAGCTTCTAAACAGAATACAGAAAGTGCAAAAATGGTTCTCCTGTTCCTAATTTTTTTTTTTTTTTTAATGAGTTAACTGTGACAGAACAGAGATATGAAACTTCAGGACAAATGAAAAAAAATGACAAGAATAAATTATCCACTGCCATCTGCAGTCACATATTTTAAATATTTCAAATATTTGAAATGTTTCTAGCTTCAATTGATTAGTTACCACTCAAATAAAAGCTTTTCAGTGCACTTATACTAGTCCTTCTTACTTGTCTGAGTTGCTGTATTCTTTAGATTTTCAGACATGGTTGGACAAAGGACTATCAGATAGTTCTATATATGTGCATTGTCAACATCACTAATGTAAATATTAAGATGCATATTCAATACAATCAGTGTAATATTGAAAATTACATTGATGTAGGGAAAAAAACAAACCTCCAAACACCAAAGGCAATCCTACCAATCAGTGGATGTATAAATATCTCCCCCTCACTTTTTCTTCTCTTACTAAACAATGTGCAGAAGCATATGAAAGAGGAAGACCTGTCATTCAGCCGAATGTTTTGCTTATGCTGAACATACACAAAATCTTTTAATTTAGATTTCTGGTAGCTGAGATGTTTTATTTTTTTGTACTAATCATTGACTATAGTGATCATAACACAACAAATCTTGAACCTGTATGTTGATCATGGTTATTGAAGAAGAGAAATCTATGAAACATAACAGAACTGCACTCTTTCATGGTAATCATGATGAGGAAGAATATATATATATGCGTTAGGATATCTTTCATAACAGATGACTTTCTCTTCTCTTCTTGCCTTCAGTATTTTTATCCTTTCTTTCATCAAACAATTAATGTAGTTGATATGTTAATTCTTAGAACTGAAAAAAGTATGTTGTAAAACCAGTTTCAGCTAAAATTTTGGAGAAAAATTGCATGTCTTTTTCTTAAACAACTATATGGCTAATTGATAAATATTTATTTTTAAAATTCCATAAAGGGACAAAAATTCTCCCGAACTGTAAAAACGAAATCAGTTTCAATCCCTCTCTTCTCTCTCACCCACTTTTTCTCTTCCACTATCATTTCTTTCCCCTATATGAAACAAACACAACATAAACCAAACTAACAAACACTGATTACTCCATAATAGTATATTTACTTTTCCAAAAAGATCATAATTTTTAATGTCACCTTTTTTTTCAGACTATATTTCATTACACGCATATTCTCAACCTCAGTATCAACTAAGAAAAGTGAAATAAAAAGAACTGCCTATATTTAATATTAAAAAAGTAAAGTTTTGCTCATTTGAAACACTGATAATTTTTAAAATATTATAAATATATTTTCTCCAGCTTGAGAGAATAATAATGATTCTAAGAGGAAAACCAGGCAGATTTTCAAAGTTAGATGGCACTGAAATGCAGATTTTATATCAGGATTCAGTATAATACAGAGATTTGATATTAGACAAAGAATCGTTCAGTGTATAGTGGTACAAGATTTGCATAAACCCAATTTCTGGAATAAAGCTACCAAAGAAGGCAGTGGCTGCTATGAGAAAAAGGCAGAAGATATTTAATTTCACAGTATTCAACTGTGAAAGCATTATTTTGCCATATAAAAAGATTTCTTCTTTCATTCTTTTATTTGTTTATTTATTAATTTCTGAAGGAAGTTGGAAAGAAAAAGGGAATGGAAGAAGTTTCAAAATAAGAATAAAATAATTAAGGAGTATTTCCCAAACATATATGCTGTCCTTTCAGAGAAAAAGTATTTTAAGTTTATGCAGATTCTCAGAAAATTGGGAAAACACTCCGTTTTTTACCAAGATATTATTATTATTATTATTAAATATTGTTATTAATAATATTAATGTTAATATTATTTTGTCTGCAGAGAAGAAGCAGCCACACACAGGTAAGTGACTGTGTCAGTGTTAGCCTTTGCTTCTTCTGGCTTCCACTGCGGCCGCAGCACCAGCCCCTACAGTGCTCATGTCTGTATAGATAACGCTTTCTGAATTTCTTTACTGACACTGCCTCAGTTGTGGCCCTTTGTGAATGTAGCATATATGGAGTGCCTATATGTCATACTAGAACTATTTTTTTTCTCTGTTATAGTTTCAGTAGTCATTTTTTTTTCCCCCTTGTGTAATTCCTGGAACATTTTCAGTCATTTTCAAAGTATTTTATTTGCCACATTTATTTGTTTTTCCAAGTCTACTTAGAGAAACTCAAGCTTCGTAACAATCTCATTTGACTTAGGGCTTCAATCACAATGTAGCTGTGATCTATGTAAAGCAAGAATTTGTTTATTTATTTATTTAATTTATTTTTACATTAAGAAAACAGACAAGAGTTTGTATTTTGAAATTACAGTGGGGACAAAATATGGCCAGTAAATACTAAAAGCTCATAAAAAATGTCTTCTGGAAAAAAATCTGCAACACAAACTTATCTTTTTTTCATAGCTCTCCAGCTGGGCTTGAGCACGTGAAAATGGTTGGCCAACCATTTTAGAAGTAGCTGAACCTCATTTTCCACCAGAATATATTTGGCAAAAGATATTAGGAGGCATTGTATAAACGGGAAATGCAAAGTTAAGCAAGAAAGCTGTGCATGAATCTATGCATATCCTATTGTCCGTAGCTTAATTTTAACCATGCCTGAGGTTAGAGTAATAACAGATTTTTTTGTGAGCTTGCAGATAACATTAGAAACAATCTCAAACACTGTCTCAACCAAGGGAAGAATATTGTTTTATTTTGCTCAAATGTGCCAAAGGAATGATCAATATCCTTGTTATTGATAACATGGCAAGAGCTTTAAAGAGTATACAAAAACTAAATTTTAGTGTACCACTAAATGAACAACTATATTTCCATGCTAACGTCTCACAGCGTTATCTTAATTTCACCAGTATAGTTTGAATCAATAATAGCAAGCAAAACAAAAATACCAATTTGAGAACAGAAGCAAAAGTAATTTTGTTCTCCATACTGTCCTCTGGCTTCGGCTTCTTTCAGTCCTTCTCTTTGGCCGGGGTTCCTTGCAACCCGTTTCAGAGCTTCTTCTGGCTGATCTCTTCGGCCAGGGCTTCTTTCAGCCCTCTCATGTGTCGGGACTTCTAGCAGCCCCCTCCTTCGGCCGGAGCTTCTTGCGGTCCCCTCGTTGGATGGGGCTTCTGGCAGCCCATTTTAGAGCTTCTTTCAGCTCGTCTCTTTTTAGGGCCTGTTAGCCCGGCGCTTTTCTCTGCCCGCTTCTGTCCGATCTTTTCTAGTCCCCCCCCTGTGCTGGTCCCTATTCAGGTGCCACTTGTCACAGGGCTGCCCCGGGTACTGTTGCTGGAGAGGCAAATGAGGTGTGGTCTCGTTCGCTGGTGCAGAACAAAAGGCATTTGTTCTAGGTGCTTACCTCCTTTTATACCTGCACAGCACAACAGTTCTCCCATGCAACCAGGACTGGTTACATGTATGGGTTAAGAGCCTTGTGGGTGTATGCGTCTGGCTTAAGTTATTGTTGAGTTTTACCACTCATTAGCAATACAACAACCTTCTTTATCTCACATGAAGGGAGGTTTCTGAAGCTTACTGTTTGTACCTTGAAGGTAAATAGATGCATAGGTTTATAGAAAGTTATTTGACTTGATGCTTTTGGTATGACCTTATCCTTAACTCAGTATAAACTTAAGAACTTCAACTTCTTGCAGCATTAAAAGCTTTATCTTGATAATCAGGTTTGGTATATTGAATCCAATACTTTTGTTTTTCTCTTTGACTGATGACTTCTCCTTGCTAACAGACTATTACTATTCTTGATCGTCTTTGGAATGTAGAAAGCACGCAAAGCAGGGGAAAAATGATACATTGGATTATACATAGAAAAGCTTGTGAACCAGCACACCATACATATAAACTCAAATTTATTGAAAATTCTTCTTTGGTGCATATGACCTTCTGAAAAAAATGGTATAGCAAAAACTATTTCTGAAAAATGGTCCTAGTGCCTAGATTTTGCAACAACTGGCAAGTCATGGTTGTTCTGTGAAAATTGTATCATCCTTTGAGGCATCCTTTGAGGCTTTGGAGATCACTCAATTTGGTTCAGATAAAGAAACCCTGCCTGCGTATTCAGCGGGGGTTCTCCTTTAGTATTGCTGCACGGAGAAAAGCATATATCAAGAATGATCCAGAAAAAAAAAAAAGTATTAATTAATTATTTTACACGAATATGAAGAAAAAGAAAAGAAGCAAATGATAATATTTAATTTTTTTAAAAAAAGAAAAAAAAAAAAAAAAGTACTTCTATCCAGTTTTTACTCGAATTTCCGTACTTGAAAAATACTGGAAAAATACTTTTCTTTCCTTTTTAAAGTGTAATTGGCTCTACTCACAACTAGACACATTCACATTTTATTCAGTATTTCTCATTTTTTAAATATTGGAAACTTACCTGCATAACCATGAAAATTTGTCAAATGAGAAAGAGTAGTTTGAAACCAAGAATAAAGATGTATTTCTGTGAGCTCTCCACAGCAAATTTGAGAGTGGGGAAACGTGGATAGCTTAGATAAGATTCAAGCAGCCTTCAAAACATTCAGTTTCCTTTGAACTGAGCCCTGCTACCTCTATATCTGAAGTGCTTATGACATCTACAAGACCCTCTAAAGAAAGACTAAATGACAGGGAAGAAGAGGTGCAGCTAAAGTGCTGATTTTAAACTAGGGAGAATTGAAAATCCAGTTTTTCTTTCTACTATAAACAAAAACTAGAAATGTTTTCTACCTTTCTTTCAGGGACTTGTCACAAAATAAACCACTCCTACTGATGTCAGCTAGAAAGTCACTTAGTCACTTTATCTTTTGATTTTGCATTTTGATTGAGCTAAAATGAATCATAGGTCAAGAACATGTAACCATTCATTTAAGAATGGAGATTCCAAGCTCATTGTATTCCTGAGATCATTGTTTTACTTCACTTTATTTCAGTTTACTGAAATCAAATCTAGATGTATATCAGGCAGAAGTATGTACTACTTAAGATCAGGCCTAGAACTATTGAATTACACAGTATATAAAGTCAATTATTTTTTCTTTTGGTTAGAATAAATTTCTACCAGAAAGAGTGTGTTTGCTGTGTCAAATGCCTTCTCTTAAAAAAAAAAAAAAAACCAACAAAAAAACCCAACCAAATAAGCAAACAAAATATTGAAAAAAAACCTTGAGACTACATTTTTGATTTAAGAAAAAATTTTTATTTCTCCTGTGTAAGGAGTTTTAAAACATGAAAGTCTTTAAATATTCACAATTGAAGTGAAACACCCTGTTGTTTAAACATGATATTTTGAACTAATCTAACATAGTTTCCTTTACATACACTCAGTTAATGAAAACTGAGATTTTTCTTTCTGTGTTGTGCTAAAAATGTGAGAAGTACAAAACAGGAGATGGAAAAATAACTGAACTCTTCAAAATTTTAACAAATTGAAAAATCAAATTACTGTTCAGCTCTACAGAAAGAACTGTATTACAGGAAAATCCTTGTCAATTCTGATTGTAAATGCATGATATTCTATTTCTATGCACATACTGAATTTCTTGCCATCTGAAAGTTCAAGCTGGTACATCATACTTTGCTGACATTCAGACTCTATGATGTGCCTTTTTACGCACTGGATCACAGAACATGTCTTGGCAAGCTGGAGAATGTTGTCATTTTTATTGTAACAGAAACAACTGAGTCAGGAAAAACAATTCAGATCCATCCAAAAAAAAAAAAAAAAAAAAAAACTCACAACACCAAGTCAGTGACATCGCAGATATTTGATGTGAAAAAAACGGGGTTTCATAATGGTTTTGTTTATTCTTTCTCAGAAATGAATAGGTTTATTTTCTGTTAAGTTTTGACTTAATGCTGGGATGTACAATAGACCTGAGAAGAAGAAAATACCAGTTAAAAGTAGCACTAGTTTTCAAGTCCAAATCAGTAGTAGTAATTCTTTTAGTTGCTAGCTGGACAGTGTTGCAAGGAAATGCATTCATTCCACTTCAGAGCTATTCCTTCTTTTAGAATTGATACTGACCCTTACATGCTGTCATAGATTGCCAGGTGTTTTACTGGAACACTCTTTGGCACGGGGGCATGAGAAGGTGGTGCAAGGCTTTAGTTTTCTAACACAGAAGTGCAGACTGAGATTAAGTTTGGTTTATAAATGATTTTCCAGGAACATGTAAGAAGCCTGACAAACCTGGAAATTAATCCACAATGCTGAGGTAGAATCATAGAACCACGCAGGTTGGAAAAGACCTCAAAGATCACTAAGTCCAACCACAAGCTAACCATACTGCCCTAACAACCCTTTGCTAAATCATGTCCCTGAGCACCACATCCAAGGGATGGTGACTCAACCACCTCCCTGGGGAGCCTATTCCAGTGCTTAACAACGCTTTACGTCTTCCGTCTTCCTGGAAGACTTTATGTCTTCTGAGGTCTTCCGTCAGCCTTTCCCCCAGACTGAACAGCCCCAGTTCCTTCAGTCTCTCCTCGTAGAGCATATTCTCCAAGCCCTTCACAAGCCTTATTGCCCTTCTTTAGACCTGCTCCAGCCAGCACTTCAATGTCCTTTCTGTATTGAGGTGCTCTGGCCTTCTTGGCCACCTGGGCACACTGCTGGCTCTAGGTAACCACCTAGAACATCTCAGTTTTGATACTTTACTAATGCAGCTGAAAGTGTTTCCTGTTATGGCTTTATACTTACCTCCCTTCTAGCAGTTTAAAGGTTGTTTTGTTGGATTTTACTTCCTCTGTATTGTTTTTTTGTTTGTTGAAAAAAAACAAATCACCACAATATTTTAGACAATCAAAAAGCCAGTTCCTTCACTCTGAACAAAGATGTATGCAGATAAACAACACTGTAACATTCATTCTTTAAAAAAATGTTTTGCTTACAAGAGGGTTTTTCACTGATGTTTCATTTTTCCAAGTAGTTTTTTTTAACTGCTTAATGAGACTTTTTTTTTTTTTCTCTTCACGGTTCCGAAGAACAGAAACAGAAAGAAAGAATGAAGTGTTCTTGTTGTTTGGAGAAATTAAATTTGTTTGGGAAGAAAAGTATGCATGGACCAAAATGTTATTCTGCAGAGTAAGATGTCTACAGGATATGCATCAGTCACAGCAAAAAATCCAACAACCGTAACAGTAACAAAGTAATGACTGTTAGAACAAAGCTCTACTACGTACTTCACACTTCTGATTAATTAAAATTTCTGAAATCTAAATTATTACCGCTAGGAAGCACTCGGCTCATCAGTTAGTACTGATACATAACACAATGATCATATTGTATTATATCTTGTTAATAATTGTTAGGGTAGTTGAGTTCTCAAACTGAAGGCATGGATTAAGAAAAAAGCTGAAAGATTTGCTAGAGACAAATGTGAATTATAGACAGCTCAAGGACATGAAGGTGTCAAGCTCACTTATTAAAAAAATAAATGGACTGCAATGTTTTGTTCAAAATATCATTATCAAATTAAGGTACTGAAACATTACCTAAGTGATTTTATGTATTGAAAACAGGGACATTCATTTTTTCTCCCCGTTAGTCACGCAGATATTTGTTTCCACCTCTCACAGTTGCAAACCTGTCCTGCTGGTCCTGCTGTCTATCAGCTTCATGTCATGTTATGACTTGGATAGAGAAACTATCAACGGATACCATAGCACAAGATTAGGAAAAATCATTAAGATGTGGTGCAAAGAGTATGTGAACATATTATCAGGATGGAACTATATCATTATTGAAGTGCAAAAGACAGAGAAAATGAAAACAAGAGTCTTGGGACTATTTGATCTTAGCAATGACTATATTCACTTCTAGTGAAAAGAGTATGTTTTCTTCAGAGATAATGTCAGTGTTTGCTTACTGTTGTGGTAGACAAAGATTCTATGCCATTTCCACTGATGAATACTAAGACAGATAGCTAAATACGTACTTCCTCAAACTGCTGGAAGCTTATTACAAAGGTTCAGACAGTAGGAAAATTATAGAGAAGTTTGGGAGCTATAGGATGGTAGATGATCAGTATCTGCTGTTCACTCTATTCACTGTCTAATGTTTGTTCTCTACAATGGTTTTGACTGCTTATTTTTGATAACTGGGGTCAGGGAATGGGTGATAGATGTAGACTGCATCCTCATGGTATTAATTATCTTTCTTCTGTTCAAGGCACGTACATTCACAAGCAATGCATATTCTAAATTTATGAATTATTTTATGGCTTCTAGAAAATGTTCCCTGGGCATACTGAGCCACTTGTTTTCAGAGCACTCTCTTCTGAAACCCATGGTTCTCTTCGGTCCCTGTGTATTTCTTGAGAATCAGTAAGCAGCCACTGGTCATGGTCTTCACCATCATGTGGCTTGCATATGGTTTACTTCATTATGAAAATATTTCCTTCTTTCCTGATTACTCCAATTGGAAGGATCTGCAGGGATGTTTGCTCAGTGATGAGGCATAGGACAGGATGTAGACACAGCTGAAGCAAGAGGCCAAGCAAAAGGGTCTCAGATTTCAAGCAGCTTCTGAGGGAAGAAAGGACAGGTCCTGTGCACAGGACATTCTCTGAATCAATTCAGAGAAGGTCTTACCAGTGCAGGATTCCAGCTGAACTAGAAGAACATACAATTAATTCATATCAAGTTACACTTGTAGGTTCTCCTCTCAATATTGTTTTTCACCTTGATCACCCCTGGTGTTCAGGTATATTGATAGATAGTAAAAATGTTCCTACTTGTTTAATTTTTTCCAGACTGCACAGTTCAGTTTTTTTTTCTGTCTCCTCTTACACATTCTTTGAGTTCTACAAGCAGTGTTTTCAATGTGAGATTTTTTTGGGGCATGGGTGAATAAAACTGAACATGCTACTCTGTCCTCAGCAATGCCTTTATTCTACTGGAAATACATCCTAGTATTGTTGGGTTTTGATACAAGCAGATGTTTTTACTGACTGTAGATCACGCTAATCTGTCAGACTCAAGCTCAGACTCAAAATCCAAATATACTTATAAAAGAAGAAATCAACAGAAAATCTGTTGGCACCAAGTTATGTGGAAAGTTTGCCAGCTGTAGAGGATGTTGGTATGTTTTAATTATTCAAATAAAATGAGGAAGAAGTTTCAAAATTTTTGGCAGGTAAGATGTACATAGTATTGGCTTGCTGTAGTGTGTTTAGCTTAAGTTGGTCTATTGGACCATCTCAAAGCTAGTTAGGAAAGAATTCCCCATAATATTGTGTTATTTGAATGTTGAGTGCGATAAACAGGTGCCATCCATATTCTTCATAAGGGCTAATTTTCTCCATTGTTCAACTGACCCCAGTAAATTAAATACATCCTATTTTTTATTTACTTTTATCTCTTTTTACAGATGCCTTTCACACTGCTTGTTTTCCTTCAGCTTTTGATTATTGTTTTCAGTATTTGAATCCCAAACATTTTCTAATAAAATAAAAACATCAGTGTAATAGCGCATACAGTTATTGCACACTACATACAAATCTAATCACAAGCACGATATACAAAGGAGAAAATAGTAAAAGATCACCACGAGAAAACATGTTGCTTATACACAGAGAAACCAAGAATTCAGATCAAGACTTAAACTTGTTTCAAAGTCAAGATTAAGAGCAAAACTGAGTATAGAAGACAATCAGAAATATCATTTATTATACTATTTCTAGAAGCAATATAGGTAGAAATGCAAAGAAAAAAAAAAGGAAAGATGAGAGGGAAGGGAAGATGAGAGGGAAGGGAAGGGAAAAAGGAGCTGGAGCAGACTTAACGTAAGAATAAAGATTAAACTATATAGAAGCAAGTATGGAGGAGTTACTTTAGAATGGGGGAAAAAGAGGGACCTCAAGGATCATGAATCTCCAACCTTCCTGCCACAGGCAGCGCCACCAATCTCCCAATTTAATGCTACAGTAGGTTGTACTGTACCCATCCAATCTGGCCTTGAACACCTCCAGGGATGGGGCATCCACAACCTCTCTGGTGTTCCAGCACTTCACCACTTTCTCTGTAAAGAATTTTCCCCTGATATCCAACCTAATTCTCCCTTCCATCAACTTAAAATCGTTTCCCCTTGTCCTGCTGTCATCTACCGTTTCAAAGAGTTGATTCCCCTCCCGTTTGTAGGCTCCCTTTAGGTACTGAAAGGCTGCAAATGAGGTCACCCTGCAGCCTTCTTTTCTCCACGTTGAACAAGCCCTGTTCCCTCAGCCTGTCTTCATAGGGGAGGTGCTCCTGTCCCCTGATCATCCTCATGGCTCTCCTCTGGACCCTCTCCAACAGCTCCCTGTCTTTTTTGTACTGGGGGCTCCACACTTGGACGCAGTATTCCAGATGGGGCCTCACAAGAGCAGAGTAGAGGGGGACAATCACCTCCCTGTCCCTGCTGGCCACCCCTCTTTTGATGGAGCCCAGGATACCATTTGTCTTCCGAGCCACAAGGGCACACTGCTGGCTCATGTTAAGTTTTTCATCTATCAAGACCCCCAGGTCCTTCTCTGCAGGGCTGCTCTCAAGGACTGTTCCTTCCAGTCTGTATGGATGCCTGGGATTCCTCCGGCCCAAGCACAAAACTCTGCACTTTGCCCTGTTGAACCTCATCAGGTTCACCCAGGCCCACCTTTCTAGCCTCTCGAGGTCCCTCTGAATGGCATCTCTTCCTTCAACTGTGTCGACGGCACCACTCAGCTTGGTGTTGTCAGCAAACTTGCTGAGGGTGCACTCAATTCCCTCATTTGATGTCATTGATAAAGATGTTAAAGAGCACCTATTCCAAGGCAGACATGTGGGGGACACTGCTTGTCACCGGCCTCCACCTGGACACAGAGCCATTGATGACCACCACCCTCTGTCTGCGGCCTTTCAAGCAATTTCTTATTGATTGAATAGTCCACCCATCAAATCTCTTCTAAGAGCCCTCAGTGCTGGTATTCCAGTTATGGGAGTCATCCCACCATGTTTCCGTGATAGCAACAAGGTCATAACTTTCTAAGCGCATCATGGTTTCCAACTTGTCCTGCTTATTTCCCAGGCTGCATGCATTGGTATAAAGGCACTACAGCTGGGCTTTCCATCTCACTGCCTTTATAGAGGATCTAGGTTCCCCTAGAACAGCAGCATCCCCAGCACCCACCTGCCCCAGTCCATCCCTTTGTACCTCACTGTCATCACCCATCAAGTTTGGTACGAGCCCTCGAACTACCCGCTCAACCCCAGCGTCCCTGATTTTGCCCCCTTCCTCCTTCGTACCTACTTTAGAGACTTGTCAATGAGTCCTGCTAATTCCTCAGCTAAGATCCTCCTCCCCCTCAGAGACAGGCTACATCCATCTGCTGCCATCATACCAGGTGCTGAGTACATTGCCCTGTGGGTGCAGAGCTGTTGCGTGAGAACTGCCCGGTCGAGAGTTGCCCAGCTGCTCTGCTCTCTCAGGGATCCCTGAGTGAGGGAACCAACCGAAACCCCCCCCGTACCTTGTGGTCAGTTGCTGCGCTTCTGGCTGGACCAGCTCTGAAGCAGCAATCCTATTGTGAAAGCAAAGCCTCTAATTGTATTACAAGCCCACTACATAAGAAATGGACATTGCTGGTACAGCAGTAGATGTTGAACCAGTACTTTGCTACATTTTATTGCTATATGACAGGAGACAGCAGGGGGGCAGTCTGACACAATGATGTCCGACATGGAAGTTCCCATGAAGCAAAGATATGGATTTGAATTCCTCCATGAGGAAAAAATAACACCAACATTCAGCGATGCTTGCTGCATGTTTGTGGAGACTAAACATGGATGTGAACGCAGTGAGGCAGTGGGTGCTGTGTTTTAGCAGTGCCAGTAGCGACATGAAAGACAAGCCACATTCTCGGCAGCCAACATGTGAATTCCCTTTCAAAAGATGTTAAAAATGTGGCCTTAAAAAGATAAAGTGATGTTCACTGTCTTTTGAGATAGGAAAGAGGTGATTTCCTGGCACCTGGACAAGCCATCAACTTCAACCGCTACATCCAAGATGCTGACTAAGCTGAAGGCTCCATGGAGAATTGCCCTAGGACAGTATAAGCCCGTTGCAGGAAATCAAGACTTCATCATCACATCTGGTAGATATTTTAAATTTGCCACTAACTTTTCATCTATGATTAATGGGTCTGTTATTTGAAATTTTATGTGTAGTTCACATGATGTGACTCCAGTATGAACCAGAATGTTTAATAAAACATAAAACTGAGCTTCAGCTTTGCAGTTTTAGCTATACTTTTTTTTTTTTTTTTTTTTTTTTTTTTTTACTCCCTATTGATTTAGATTCTTCCCAGCTTTCAAACTTCCATTTATTTTTCTTTCCTGTAATGTGGTCTTTTACTATTTTCTAAGGAAGATTAGATCTTCATGCTAATCTCTCTTGATGGGAATTCTCTTGGTTGTTGTTATAGAAGTTCTTTATAGATTTCCAGTATGTGTGACAGTCTAACAAGTGTTCTTCATTCTTTAGTTCTATGAATATCACATTTTATTAAATTCAGTTGAAAGATGAAACAAAGAATTGACAGTTTTTGCTAGTTTTTAATCTCTCTGGAGAAACTGCCTACAGCTATTCTACTTGGAAAAAATATGGAAATATTTTCACTGGGAATTGCTAGTGGAAACCATTGAATCATTTCATAGAAATTAATTTTGTTCATTAAAGAACAAACAAAAATAAAGGCTGTTACATTTGATCATCATTTGCAGGAGAGGATACTATAACTTGTGCCTCAGCAAGCAGTTCAAAGACTCGCCCTTGTTCTATATCTCACTGTGGAAATATTTGGCAAGTTGGACTAGGTTGATTATGAGTCAAATGAATAAGCTACAAAAGCTGCATATGGCAGATCTTATAGGAATAATGGCTCGTCAGTCAAAGAAAATGTATCTCCCTTTTAAGTACCAGTGAATTTGTAATTAGTTTACTATGTCCAGTTCAGGCACCCAGTCCCAGAAGATGATCTGGAAAGATGGATACATGGCCTGTTTGATGTTGAAGGAACTGGGCTTCTTTGGTCTGGTGACAGAGGCTAAGAGTGGACAGTTTAATAGTTCCATACATCTATTGAAAGGGAACAGAGCCAAAGATGATACACTGTAAATGAGCAGCCACAAGGCAGGCCAGCTTCAGCTTGAATGTCAGGTGAAGTTCAGTCACTAGTGACAGGGCATTGGGATGGGATTCCCAGAGAGATGATACAATCTTTTTCCTTTAGGGTGTTCTAGATCAAGTTAGACAAAGCCGTGACAGAGATGGTGTGGTGCTGAGCCCTCCTGCTTTGAGCAGGAGGTTGGTCAGGGTGACAACTAGATGTTCCTTTCAAACAGCAGCCCTGTGGCTAAGATACTGTATGACTTTGCTGCCTTTAAAATCATTTTGTAGGAATTAAATGTACTCTTGTCTTTTGAACTTGATTGCAAAAGATGGAAAGAAAGAAGATATATTTGTCAAGATGTACTAACTTGAATGATAAATGTAGATGAATCCAAATCAAGCATTTCCTTTGAACTTTTAAGGATCAATAGAGGAGAAAAAAGGAAAATGTTTCTTCTTTTTGAAAAATACAAATTAAACAGAGATGTCTGTTTACAGGAAACACTTACTTCCTAATTGTTTTTAGTTCTGATTTTTTTTTTTTTTTAACCTCCTTAATGTCTCTGACACATGCCCCTGGAAGACAGCAAAGCTCTCTGGAGAGGATGTCGGGGCAGCAGATGGGGGCCTCAGTGCCTCTTGGCATGGAGTCCCCAGTCACTAAGACAACGCCAGGCAATGGCACCCAGCAGCATCTCCCTGTCAGGGGCTCTCCCTCACCCACTGAGGTGATTCCCTGCTTCAGTGCAGAACACATCTGCCCTGGAGCCGACGGTGTCACAGAAACATCCTGTGTTTTGGGGCGAGCAAGGTTACCCTGCATAGTGTCTGGTCCCCAGTCCAGAGCATGTCATTCTCTGTGAGGTGACACTCCTTGCGCAGGAAGTGAACCCAAAGAGAGCGTTGTGTCTGTCTGGAGGCATCCTGCTGTGATGGAGCAGCTGAGAGCCCTTTGAGGTGAGGTCCCTCCACGTCTCTGGACACCGTGATGTTGCCTGAACATGTGTGTGTCTCCAGTGTCTGTTTAGGACAGTTGTATATGTCACAGGGAGAGAGGCAGGGTGGAAAGCCCTGTCCCCACCTGTGCTGTGACTTTACTGCTGCAGCGCCTGCAAGACCAGGAGGTGAGCTGGGGACGTCCAACCATCGGTCCTTGCCCTGCTTCTTGTCCCGTGGCTGCCAGGCCCTGGCAGCACATCGGCATAGCGATGGGCGGCAGCGGGCGGCTCCCCGGGAACAAGGGCAAAGCAAAACATGACCTATCCCTGTCCCCAGGGTGACCGAGAGAGCAGGCGTACTGCGAGCTGGAGCACGTCTTGGGGGAAGAGGACAGCCGCCCGCCGTGCGGAGTGGTGAACCGGCTGCTGGCTGTGGTGTCCCAGGACCTGACAGCAGCCCAGGTGAGGGCTCACTCCCGAAGGCAAAGGGAGCTGCCTGCCCGTGCTGCTGTTCTGCTGGCAGACGGCGCTGGCTTGGCCCTTCCAAGGGAAGGCTCGGGCAGCCTCCTGTGCCGTGTGTCACCAGTGACTCTTTTTCAGGGCGTGACGGACAGCGTGAGGACGGCTGCCAGCAATGTCCTGGTGGCTCTGGCCCGGACTCACTTCTCCTTGGTGATGGCTGAGCTCCAGGGCCACCTGAAGGCCACACGGGAGATGCCCAAGGAGTTTGTGCTCGTCACCCTGAGCAAACTCTTCAGCATCTATGGTGGAGTGCCCTCAGCCTCCTGACGTCTGTAACAACCGGGGAACGCTCTGCAGAGAACGACCTGTTGTCCCAGTGGACAGCAGGCTGGCTGTGAGCCAGCAGTGTGCCCTGAGGCCAAGAAGGCCAATGGTATCCTGGGGCGTGTTAAAAACAGTGTGGCCAGCAGCTTGGGGGGGGGTGGGTGATCTTTTCTGCTCAACCTCCTGTAAGGAACTGCTTTTGTCGGGGGGGTTGGTCTCAATGATTTCCAGAGGTCTTCCAATTTATGATTCTGAGATTGTAGGAGAAAGAAACCACATGCTAATTGCAGAGGATTCATAAAACAGAAAGAGGGATGTTATACAGTCAGCCACCAGTTACCAGCTTTCATTTTGCTTGGCAGTTGCTAAAGTGCTTTTGGGGACTGTGGGTGACCACAGGCAAAGGAAAATAGGGAAATCACAGAAACACAGGAATGGAAAAGACCTCAAAACATCATTGAGTCCAATCCCTCTGCTGAAGCAGGAACCCTAGAACAGGTGGCAAAGTTAGCTGTCCAAATGGGTCTTGAATGTCTCCATGGGAGGAGACTCCACATCCTCTCCAGGCAACCGTTCCAGTGCTCTGTTACCCTTACCATAAAGTAGTTCTTCTGCATGCTAGTATGGAACTTCCTATGTACAAATTTTAGGCCATTACTACTTGTGGTATTGCTACACACCATCAAGAAAAGCCTGGCCTTGCGCATTTGCTTCCCGCTTCCCTTGAGATCATAAAATCATAGAATGGCCTGGGTTGAAAAGGACTTCAAAGATCATATAGCTTCAACCCCCCAGCCATGGGCAGGGTTGCCAACCACCAGACCAGGCTGCCCAGAGCCTGGCCTTGAATGCATCCAGGGATGGGGCACCCATAATCTCTCTAGGCAACCTGTTCCAGTGCATCGCCATCCTCTGTGTGAAAAACTTCCTTCTAATATCTAACCTACATCTCCTTTGTCTTAGCAGATGGCCCCCCCCCTCCCCCCCCCTTGTCCTATTACTATTGACCTATGTAAACAGTCTTTCCTGCTCCTGTTCATGTGCTCCCTTCAATTACTGGAAGACCACAATGAGGTCTTCCCGGAGCCTTCTCTTCTCCAAGCTGAACAATCCCAGTTTCCTCAACCTATATTCATAGGAGAGCTGTTCCAGCCCTCTGATCATCTTAGTAGCCCTGCTCTGGACCCAGTACAAGAGCTCTGTATCTTTCTTTTGCTGGGGGCCCCGGGCCTGGATGCAGTACTCCGGATGAGGCCTCACAAGAGTGGCGTAGATGGAGACAATCACCTCCCTCTCCCCATTGGCCACCAGTTTTTTAATGTGGCCCAGAACACAGTTGACCTTCAGAGCTGTAAGCGCAGGCTGCTGGCTAAAGTCCAGCTTCTCATCCACCCGTACTCCCAGAATATTCATAAACATTTATATGTTCACCCCTTAGCCCTCTTTTCCCAAGCTGAACAGAGTCAGGTTACTCAGCCTTTCATGGAACCACAGAATCACAGAATGAATTGCGTTGGATGGGACTCTAAGGAACATCAAGTCCCATGCAGTGACATCAACCTCCAGATCTGGTACTAGACCAGGTAGACCAGGTAGACCAGGGTCTGATCCAACCCTGTCTGGAACACCTCTGAGGATGGAGCTCCCACAGTCTTTCTGGGTAGCCTATTCCAGCACCTCACCAATCATTCTGTAAAGGACTTCCACCTGGCATTCAATCTAAACCTTCACTTATTGAGCTTAAAACCACAATTCCTTGTCCTATCATTGACTACCCTTGTAAAGAATTGATTCTCCTCCTTTTTATAATCTCTTCTGTAGTCTAAATGTGGCCTCACCAAGGCAGAGTAGAGGGAGAGGATCGCCTCCCTCGACCTGCTGGCCACACTCTTTTTCATGCACCCCGCGATACCATTGACCTTCTTGGCCACAAGTGCACACTGCTAGCTCATGGCCAACCTGTTGTCCACGAGAACACCCATGTCTGTCTGCAGAGTTCCTCTCCATCAGGTCATCCCCTAACCTGTACTGATGGGTGTGGATATTCCTCCCCAGGTGCAAGACTCTGCATGTGCACTTGTTAAACCTCATTGGGATCAGGAGGAGCAGGTTAAAAAAAGTGAATCAGCCATACAAGCATTAAATGCATTTATGTACACATATATATGCACATGCACAGCTGCACACACAGATATATATATAAGTAGAAAATAACATTATTATAAAAAAAAAAAGAATGTATTTAGAATTTTACTCTGTACTGAGTGAATTCTCATTACAGACAAGGAAAGGCCCTCCTTTTAAAAGATGCTTAATTAATTAATCAGTTTTTACAGTATGAACCAAAATGCACAGGGGAAATTTTGTTTTAATGATGTCAATGTGAATGACAAAAATAAACACCTTTTAAATATTGTTAGAATATTGGTAAATAGCCTGGGAAATAATGTAATGAATATTAGGTACCCAGAGTAATAAATAAGTAACAGTATGATCTGTTTGCAAAGCCACCCAGCTTGACACAGTAGCTATTGAACAGACTGCTCTGCAAGCACTTGACAGAACCTTGATTCTGGTTTTGAACTAAAAAAAAGAACAAAACCTAAAAAGAAGCCAGAAAATGCTGAGGGATATTTGTACTAAGTGACAGAATGTGACACTTCGTATAAATCTTCAAACTGACAGTGATTAAATTGCTCTTTTAATTTTTGGTTTTTAATTCAGCAATATGCAGAATAGAGCTATTACCTATGTGAGTAAATGTGTTTTTCAGTGGCAAAATTGATAGGATTAGATGCATTATTTAAACATTTAATTGCTTATTAAGTGGAGTACTGTGTCCATTCCTGGGCTCCCCAGTACAAAAAAGACAGGGATCTCTTGGAAAGAGTCCAGCAGAGGGCCACGAAGATGGTGAAGGGCCTGGAGCATCTGTTCTATGAAGAAAGGCTGAGTGAGCTGGGTCTGTTCAGCCTTGAGAAAAGGAGACTGAGAGGGGACCTGATCCAGGTCTATAAATATCTAAGGTGTGGGGGGCAGAATGGCGAGGCCAGACTGTTTTCAGTGGTGAGTGGAGACGGGACAAGGGGAAACAGCTGGAAACTGCAGCATAGGAAGTTCTGCACAAATGTGCGCAAGAACTTCTTTACAGTGAGGTAACGGAGCACTGGAACAGGCTGCCCAGGGAGGTGGTGGAGTCTCCTTCTCTGGAGATGTTCAAGACCTGCCTGGATGCCTACCTGTGCGACCTGCTGTAGGGAACCTGCTTTGGCAGGGGGGTGGGACTCCATGATCTCTGGAGGTCCCTTCCAACCCCTACAATTCTGTGATTCTGTGATTCTGTGATTCTGTGATTTAATAGTCTCCTAACCATTGAATTTATTGATGGATAATTAATAAGAAGCTACAAAGACAGTGCAAAACATTGCCCCCCCCCTTTCATACCTACATACACACACATATTCTTTAAATCAGTGGATCACATATTGTTCAACAAATAGAACTCTACATTTTCATTTTACAGGTGGAAAAAAAGGAAATATATTTTTTGACATTTCTGTTAGTTAATTAAAATAATCTCAAAGAAAATGATCCTCTTTTGGGCTGGATAAATCATTTCTGAGGACACTAAGCACTTGATCCAAAGCCTACTGAACTCAGCAGGAGACTTTCCATCAACTTCAACAAGATTTGGATGAAGCTAAAAATGTTTTTTTTTGAAAGTATCTTCAAAGTTGAAGCTACAACCTTAATTAAAATAAAGGAATAAAGTCACAGTTCTTTCAGTCCTATCTAAGGAAATGTTCATTGATTATTTCTTATTCACCTGATCTAGCTGTGGATGGTCCAGCTCATTGCAAGGGAATTGGACTAGACAATCTTTAAAAGTTCCTTCCAACTCTGAGGGTACTATGATTCTGATTATGTGTTCTGCAGAACTCTTTCAATGTGCTTAATAGAGAGCAGCGTTCTGGTTATGTAGCAGACTTGATTTGACATCTCTGCTCTGAGACTGTTGTTCGTTGCACGCATACACGAAAAAGTTACTATAAACCACATACAAACAGTGCAGAGAGCAGAGGCTGGAGCCAGGGGCATATTTCTTCTTTTTCTTTCAGCCCAACAAAACTTGAATCCATCTCTGCAGATTGTATCCCTGCACCACGGGTAAGGAATTAAATAAAAGATGTATATGCGTGGAAAAAAAGAATACCAGTACTTGATCTTGACCTTAGGACAAATCCATAGGCAGCTCTATCTTTTACAGAAAAGCTGATGCTGGGCCCTGAAAGCATCTTTCAGGATACCTACCAAATACCTAGGCATGTCAGGCATCCTTCCTCAGGGAGATGGGGCTGAAAACACATTTACTTTCAAGTAGGCATTGAGCTGCTCAGCAATAATCTAAACTGAGGTGTTTGTACAGAAGCCCAGAAATACAACCATTGCAGAGTACAGAACTTTACTGTAAAAAACAAAACCAAATGAAGTTAATTTTTTTTTTTATTATTATTCTTAAATCCTGGCTTGATTTTAAATGTGAACTGAAAAATAAAATCACTGAGAACATATGTCACACTTGAACAGAGCCTGAATGTGTAGTGTCAGCAAAAATAATTCATCTGAAAATGAACTAGACAAGTATTTAGAGGGGAGAAAATAAATAACAGTATAGCATATTAATGCAATAATACAGGGATACATTTAAGGTCTCTTCCTTTTGAACTCTGTCAGCTGTTAAAACAACATAATCCATTTGAAAAAGACAGAGATAAATAGCATGTTCTTAGAGGAAATAAATAATGCTGCCCTACTTCTTAGGCAACAGTGTAAGTGAACAGATTTCAGAAGCAAATTTACAAAACTGAAGTGTACTATCCAAGCGAATAACATATCGTACAGGAAAATAAATGGAATCATGTACAGTGCTCTTTGTGTGACACACTGTTGTAGAAATAAACCAGTATTGATGATCTTTTATATTGTTGAAGATAGTGATTTCCAAAGTTATGGGTACAACTACCCTGGAGTCTAAAAGAAAACATGTGTGAATTATAATCTGAAAAAATATTTTGTTTTCAAAACTTAGTCAGTCTTCCTAACGAATCATTAAATGAGGATGATTTACAGCCTTTCCATGATGTAATAATTATCCTTTTTTTTTTCCTTTTTCTTTTGTTCTCATAAAAGAATTGGTAAAATGAGTTTTCAGCACTAATACATAGGAACTAGATACTGTTAGCCATAGAGTAGCCAAGTTTGGAGTGACAGTAACTGATTTACATTGCAAGATGGTATTATGTTTTAAGGACTAATGTACCTGAAATATGGAAAGTGAGCAGAATTAACCTTATTTAGCCCCTTCCCTTATCCTTGTAAAAATAAGCATAAGCATGAGAGAGAAGAAAGTGTCCCAGTTTTTCCCATACCCGTTGAAATGCTAATTCCCAGTATCCCTAAGGAAGGTATACATACAAGTAGAAAGCATACTGAATAATGTCCAGAATTTTAAACAGTTGTGTCTGATTTATATCTACTCAATCAACCATCCAGTAATTTTTATTTTCTTTTTATTACCCTGGAGTTACAGGAAAAACTTGGATGAGATTTATCACCAAGCTGGTTACAAGTGTTTTCCTATAAGAATGTTTACCTGCAGTCATTAACTCTGGAAAAATTTAATTTCAACATTGTTGCCCAGTATCTCAGGGGAGAATGTTATTTCATAACAGATGGAAATAATAATAGCTAAAAAGTCTAAAACATCTAATATCTTCTGCGTCACATGTCAGTTTGACAAAGAACCATTTGGTATAGCAAATACTATCCCATTTTCTTTAATAGTTTGTTTGAATAACATATAATCTTTTAAATACAATATTGTATTTCATGCATTTTCTGACAAAGTTACTAAATAGGGATTTAATAATATAACCATTTAACATTAGACTATAGCACTAATGCTAGCAAACTTGTTCACTGATGCCAGGGGCTATGAGGGGATGTTCACCCAGTTCTTTTCCGTCTACTTTCTTTCATTTCATGCTTTCTCTCTGGTTTGTTATGTATGCTAGATGCTGTACTTTGGATAGGATTTATTGGAAACAACAGCAGTTTTATTTCAGTGCTGTAGGGATTGTGAGTTTAAAGATGCTGAAATTGTAGTTTTGTTTCCAATGCCAATCAATCAGCATCTAAATTCAAAAGTATGATTTACACTGGAAAGATTGTTAAATGTCAATTGCATTTCAGCATGGAAAAATAAATTGAAATTAAGATGTATTCTCTGGCCAAATGTATTATCATGACCATATGTAAAATCAGAGTTTTCCACAGTTGTATTCTATTTAGATCATGACCAGTTAATCTCTGATCTGATATTAAAAATGTAGTTTTGGCAGCTATTTGCTATGCAGAATTTCAGGGTTTGGGAAATGATCATGGCATGTAATGCCTTTTCTCTCAGAAACAATGATTTAAAATCCAGTGTACAGGTTGATAGAGAGAATGGCCAGTCTCTGTTATAAGGTTGTGATTGCTGAGTGCTCCTCTTGAAATGATTAGAGTGGGCTCAGCCCAGGCACAGTATTCACATCTCAATTAACTGGTACTAGAAGAAATAAGAAAGAGTGACCCTTTTGTAGAGACGAATAGGTTACTTAAGTTCTGAAATACCTCTGGATATTTTAATGAGGACTGCTTTCACACTCTCCCAGTAGGTAAGGAGGATCACAGTTTGTATGGTACTACTTGTGTAACAACACAGCTACACACACTGCAGATCTCATGCCTTTTCCCTTTACTGTTACCTTTGCAAGAAGCTTCTCAATGTGCAGTTCCTTCCGTATCCCTGCTGTCTCCTTTTCTTTATTTCCTTCACCCTTAAAACATTCCTTACCCTGCAGATGTATATTTGGATTATCTGAGAGATCATCTTATTTCTTGCAAACTAGTGTTTTATTGTAAAACAATTGATTCAGTTTTTTTTTTTTTTTTTTTAATGTGTGTATCATGCTATGACACACACATTGTGTATGAAAACAGCTCCCAAATCCACCTAATTTCTAATTTACATCCCCTACTATATGTTTATGGATAAAAGGAAAAAAGCATACTAATAGTGCATCTTTTAAGTATGTTTCCATTTTTTTTTGGTGTTCAACTTGTGATTATTTATTTCATAGTTTTCTTAAAATCCCAATGCCTACAATACATTGAAATAAAAGTAATGATGTTAGGCATTACCAATTAATTTTAATACATATGTTTAATCCAATGGATAATATGTACTGGTTGGATTGTTTTTTCAGAGTTTCCAAATGAAAAAAAAATATATATATATATATATATATATTATAAGAAGATATAATTAAATTGTGTTTTCAGAAACATTTATTATTATTATTAACACCGCTATGTCACACACAAATTTCCTCATTTTAGAACTTTTTGAATTTGGTTGCCTGCAACCATAACTATGTTTGTTCCTTTCCTCTTCTTTTTTAAGACACAATGTGTAAAATTGAACGCCAACCTGAAAAAGATTTTTCATCATCTTTCTTACCCTGTTTCAAAGACACACTCCTTACTTCTTTCTAAACTTCAACAGAGAGCTAATAACCCCTCAATAGATTATTTCTCTAAGACAAATGCATCTGAACAGTTACCATTGTAAATAAGATTCCATATTTATTAAAAACTTGTTAATGTTACCTTCTTATGATTGAAATTCACAGCTGCAGTAATATATGTTTCAAAAGTATGGACAATTTCATACAGGTGCAATAAATATGATGCACTTCATATACTTCCATTTTTTATTTAACTATGTCCACGAGCATATTCCTTGAGTTTTAAATGAAAATGTGGAAGGTGGATTCTGTGGTGTGCTCAGAGATCCTGGTTTTTCACTTCTTGAGACTGAGAAGATAGGTGAATCTTATAGAATCATAAAATCCTTAAAGTTGGAAGGGACCTCTGACAGCCATCTAGTCCAACTCCCCTCAGAGAACAGGGACATGCACATGTAGATCAGGTTGCCCAGTGCCTTATCCAGCCTTGCCTTGAAAGTGTCCAGGGACAGGGCATCAACCACAACACCAGGCAGCCTGTTCCAGTGTCTCACCACTGTTACTGAAAAAGAATTTTTCTTTATATGTAACCTAAATCTACCCACTTTGAGCTTGAAACCATTTCTCCTGGTTCTACCACTACAGATCCTGCTAAAGAGTCCGTTTCTCTCCTGTAGCTCCCCTTATATAATGAAAGTCTGCTATCAAGTTACCTTGCAGCCTTCTCTTCCCCAGAATACTCTCACTGAATTCCCACCCATGGAAATTGGAAGTTTGGAGAGATGTGTGAGTGCTCAGGTGAGATACCTGGAGAGTGTTAGGATACCTCTGCAGCATGCAGTGCAACCTGAAAATCCTGTATTTTAGATATAAATTTGAGTATCAGAAAAATATATATACTTAGGGCCATTAATTCACTAAAATAAGGTGTTGCCAAGAATATTTTTCTATGTTGTGATCTTTTTGCATAGATCAGTGTCAGTATTGTTCTAGATACCAGCAGCTGGCTTTGCTGAGTTCAAACCATGTATCTCTCCTGGTAGACCTCATCATAAAGTCACAGCAGTGCATTAGTACAAGTGCTCAGGGGGGACAGTTAATCTCAATGCTTTAACTGCTGAGGAGGCACTAATAGAAAATTGATAAGAGGCTTAATGTTATTAAACACCTGTGAGAAACCATTTCAGGCAGAAGAGAGTTCTGCATCACTGAGGCCATAATCCTGTACCTACACTTCCTGACACTTCTAGGGGAAAATCCAAAGCAATTAAGGGTCATATTTTAATGACTGTTGTATATTCTTTTTCACCTCATAACAATCTTTATGAAAGGTATCTGATGGCAACAACAACAGAAATAAAATTGGTATTCTTCTGACCTGTTGCAAACTGAGTTTCTGGTTAATTGTGCAGCCTTTGGTATAATGCCTCAGATGTGAGGAAGAGCTTCAGGAAAAGCTACAAATAATTGAAAATAGACAAACAGATTCAGGGAGACATTTTGTACTCTGAATGAAAACATCAGGAGATAAGTCCTGTCTGAAATCTACCAGATTTTATGTTGAAATGGAATTATGCCCATGGTAATATGATCCTGATAGGCAGAGCTTACTACTTTGAGCAAGACCAAGTGCTGCAAGCTCCCAGTGAGCTCTAAATCAAAGCTAGTTTGGAGAATGGGCAGAGCTATCAAGTATACATGGAATTATGATTTACCTCCCAACTTGGGAGGGTCTTGTCTTCTATTTTACCTTCCATTAATGGCCTTAATGGCTTTAATGACCATTCATCCTTAACGACTTGTATGCAGGAAGGTAAATTGTGTCCCAGTTTGCAATTATCCAAAAGGAAAAAGCTATTTATGTTGAGCCAGGAGAGCAGAAGTTCTGAGCTGCGAACGGGAAACCGGATTAAACACAAGAACAAGCTGTGACAGTCATACAGTCAGTGTGTCAGTTTTGGATGTTACTTGCTTTCACTGTGTTCTAATGCAATCTATTTTCAAAATCTTTGGAATGGAGTTGCTAATTTCAAAGAAAAGGTGATGGTCATTTCAAGCATCTGACTTGTTTGGAATCTGTCATACCTCAGCTGTGTTAGCCAAGATGAGACAAAATCAGATTCAGAAATTTAGCATTGGAAATATAAGGAAAATTACAATGCAGGTTTATTAATAAATGCAAAAATAGAATTATATTTATCTGGTGATATAAAGTGGATGACAAAGCTTTGTTAAAAATAATTGCAGGATGCAAAATCTCCAGATCATCACTCTCTTTAACTGACTTCATAAGTTAATCTTTGCTCATTTCCATGGGTACTGAGGCCTTTTCTATGAGGCCTTCTGGAAAAATAATTATCACAATAAGCATTAACTTCAGACTTCTCATCAGTCAAGAATAATTCATTTATCTCAAAGTTTGTAGCAGATGGAATAACAGGAAAAGTTTGAGATTGTTTGAGATAGTTCCGAAAGATTTATGCAGAAAGTGCTGTGTTCTCTTTCCCAAGCTGCTAATCCAGCAAGTTTCACAGTTAAAGATAAAGGAAAAAGAAATCATATTTCAAGGCATGCAGAAGCCAAACTGACAAGTGAGATGGACAGTTTAGAAGAACACGTATACCGTTAGAGATTTCTAAGCTACAATCATATTTCTGAGACTTCAAAAAGGACACTTACCTTGAAATATAGCACATTTCTAAAAAATTCTTTGGGAACAGAAATTCCAAATTTCAACTAGAAGAACTCAGGATGACGTATTGTCTTTATATTACAAAAATATTTCTTAGGAATTACAAGAGAGACGGACAACTTAGGAAACAAGAAAACAAGAGGGACCATCATTAGTGTTATGCTTCTCAGGTGAGTACTTCTCTCAGAGATTGGGAACATGGAAGTCCTGGGAATTTACTTTCCCGTGTTATGCCATTCACAGAGGAAATATTTATTCATTCATTTGTTTGTTTGTTTGTTTGTTTATAGTTCCAGTGTGAAGCTCTGTGCAAATATTCTTGGTTCTACAGAGTGTTTTGTTTTGATGAATCATTTCCTTTTCTTCTCAGCTATTTCTACTTGAACTTTATTGGTGAATGACATGCAACTTGGAAAGTTCTGGGAGAGGAATTTCTTCAGGCCTTGACTCAGTCTCTATCAACCCCAAACATATGGAAAATAAATGGAAAACTTATTTTGAAGCACTTTATAATACTAACAGTGAAAGCATCCTTAAATAATAATTGTCTTTGAAAGCACAGATTTTCTAGACTCTTGTTGCCAATCATGGAAGAATTTTTTAAGGAGTGCAGTAGTGACAAATGGGTCTGTGCTCTGCTCCTACAAAGGTTCTGATCTAAACTACTGTACATGCCTCAAAGTACATTTCTTTCACTTTGCAAAAAATAGAAGTAATGAACTAAATTAGTGTACCGAGATCTTTTTATTCATAAATTCTGATTCTCAAGAGAAGTAAGAGAAGTATTGATTTCCTGTAACCTCCAACTCCTTTGAAACACAGGAAAAATATTGCTATAAAATTAGCAATATTTGCTGCTGGCCACACAGGTTCTGAATCTTTCTGTCACATATACTTCCTCTCTAATATATTCTGTTGTACAGAAAGTTATGTAGTGAAACAAAATAGTGTTTGGGCAACATTTCTTTTACAATATTTCTAATATCTTTGAGGGGCACACTGGGGATTGCGAACTGTCACCATATGGGTTGTTCTGATGATATGCTATATCTAGTCTGGCACCAAGAACACGAAAAATATGAATCTAGTTGAGATAGCAGACTTTCATAGCAGGAAGGGCTAAGACTGAGTTATCACTCTTATCTCCATTTTCCTCATATTTGTGATTTATGGCAGAGTTTCTTTTGCAAACCTGGAAGTGGATTAAATATTAACAACAACTTTTACTACTGTAATTTGAAGAAAAGAGTATGATTTCAGCCTTCATCAAAGTGTTCATATCCAGTTTTAAATAGTAACATTTGCACAGGAAAAGGTAGCTCATTCAGTTCCTACATGCCCTGGTATTCCTGTGGTTAGTATGTACCTCTTTGTAAACTGATGTAAAGATAACTCTGGTATTGGACATACATAAATTATTTCTTCCATTATAATAAATATAATAAAATGCTTTGGTCTTTTTAATTTATGCTTGGTCTAAATCTGTTTGCACTGGCACAGCTGTATTATTACATGCTGTTACATAGGAAGTTGGCTTCAATAACCTATACTGGAGGTGTTCTCTGGATTATATGTGTACTCATACAACTGCCATAAGAGCTGAACTGCAACAGCAAAAAGATGCTGAAGGGTGTAGATGGTGAGATGTATGAGTAACAGAGGCTCCTATGTCTGCTCAGCACACAGCAGAGGAGCTGAGGGGAGGCCTGACGGCGGCTGCAGCTCCTCACAGGGAGCAGAGGGGCAGCGCTGAGCTCTGCTCTGTGTGACAGCGACAGGGCCCGAGGGAACGGCGTGGAGCTGCGTCAGGGGAGGGCAGCTGGGGGTCAGGGAAAGGGGCTGCACCACAGGGCGCTGGGCGGGGAACGGGATGCACAGGGCAGTTGACTTGACATCAGGCGTGATGGAGTTTGAAAAGCTTTTGGACAACACCCTCATAGGGTTTGGATTTTGGGTGGTCTTATGTAGAAGTGGGAGCTGGACTCAATGATCCTTGTAGGTCCTTTCCATATTGGGGTATTCCATGATTTGGTGAAAGAATCCTGCTTCTTTAAAGATAAAAATACTGATAAATATATGATATTTAACATCATAGCTAATGTTTTGGAAAAATAAGCAGTTTCATGTCCAGTTAGCAACTATAGTATTAATATGAAGAATCAGAAAACATTAAGGCTTTCATTTCTTATTCTATTTCTCTACAGTGGATAAGATAGGATAAGAAAGAATAACCTGTTTTTAGGGAGGCCTTCTGGTTTGAATTTATATATGTATGTATATGTATCTATATACACAATGAGAAGTTGATATGAACAAGCGGAAGGATAGGAACAAAGTTACAAAGTTTCACTGGTTAGGGAGAAAGATAGTGTGCCCATGTAACAGAAGAGTAGTGGAATGATAGACCTTAGAGTGGCAACAAAATTTCGACACATTTGAATTTCCTTTGGCTTTAATTTTCATTTACTATTATTAAATCTGTATTTTTGAAGAACACTAAGGAGTTTCTTTGGTCCATCTGAATGGGAGATGTTCACTACTGTGAAATCTCTGTTCTACTTTTCAGTTATTTATATGTAGAAAACAAACAAACAAACAAACAAACAAACAAACAAAATGTATGCTCATTATTCCAATACTGTGGTTTTTTTCAGTCGTATTTTTTTTTACTTTTATCCCCTTGCTTCTCAGTGAAAACTCAAGACTTGGCATCTTGTCTTGTTACTTTTCTGCTTTTTACTGTTAGTACTGAATATTACTAGTATTTTTTTTTTCTTTTATTTAGCATATACATCTTTATACCTGTCAAAATCCGAATGTATATATAGTCTAGCATAATGGACACCAGAGAAAAAGCACGTCTGAAAGACAATTGTGTCATAGCCTTCAACATAAGCTTTACTATAAATATATTTCGTCCTGTAACATCTGAATCATGTTTCTTCTGAGATTTTCATCAATGAGGGCTTGGAAATGCTTTCAGGAAGGGAGTTGGTTTAGGATTAAAATGCTGTGCTCTTGATGATGAACTTATAGATTTTATCAGTAGTTCTGTTGTTGTGCAGTCTTCACAGAGCTTTCTAAAGGACTGCAATGATGCAGACGCCAAAGTTAAGTCTGCTAAAATTGGATTTTTCCTTTGCTATCTGTGGAAATGCAATTAAATAGGACAATACAAAGAAAATCCAATTCTTTACAAGTGCTTTCATCCTGGTTTGGAGTTTCTCTTTCATTCCACAAAATCCTTCACTTTTCTGATCAATGGAAGGTCGAATAAAGCAATCAACAAGAACAACTCTGAAATGTGCCTTTGGCAACATGGAAACTGCAGACTGTTCTGATTGCCTAAGTATAGCATTACAAAATGGAAGTATAAAGTAGAATAGAAGCAATATGCAAATTGGAAAAATCAGTGGCAGTTATGCTTACATAGTACTAGAGAGAAATAAACTGCCTAGTTTGTATTCTACACCCATAGGTTTAACTGAAAACAAAGTATTTCCTAAAAGTGCAAGTGGCTAACATTCAGTGAAAAGTCAGATGAATCTCAGATTTAGGAAGAACAGAGTAAACTAAAGGCAGGAGTTGACTAGTCATAGGTTAGAAACGTGTCTGCAGGTGGCTCTTTGATATGGAGTATGTGAATTTATGATGTAGGAGATTTTTAGAAAAAAGTGCAAAATAATAATTTAAATACAAAATTATTGAACACATTTTAATCTGAGTCGTTATTATCTTTTGATACATTTATTTAATTACTCATTTGAGGAAACACTGAAATTTTAAGAAAGTGTTAAAATACAATTGAATTATTAGTGGAGCCAGGTTAAAATTCCAAGTGTTTAAAATTCTATGGTCATTAATAGCAACAATTTTCTTGTGCATTAGTAACTAGACTCCTTTGTGAAAAGGTCAGCAAAAAGAAAAAAAAAAAAAAAAAAGAAAGAAAGAAAGGAAGAAATGGCCATCCTCTCTGTGGAGCAAGTATGACTTTATAGTCGGAGTCAAATGTTATGAAAAGAAATGAGAACAATATAAGGAAGGAGAAGGGCATATATGAAAGGGAATAATGGAAAGTCAAAGGTTCAGATTAAATCAGCTTTGGAAAAGAAAACAATTCTAATGCCTGTGAAGGATATTGCTTAGGAGGAAGAAAACATCTTTGCAAGGTTGCAGAAAATTTGTACTTTGTTTACTTACTCTGTAGATTTCTCAGAGTTTCCTCTTGACTCAGAAATTTCTTCAGTGCTCAGAATTCTGTTACAGAAAGCATTTTGGTCTTGAAAATACAGAATAATGAGTGGAGAAAGATCTTTACTAATTCTTCTTATTATAAATGATGGCTTCACCTGTCCAGAGAATGAGAAAATGTTAAACAAAAACATTGTATTTGGTGTTCTGAAAGCCAAATTGATTAATAATATACTACTTTAAAAATAGAGGGATGCAGGAAAATGTAAAACTGCACCAAAATTTTGCTTAGGCTTGTTCTGAACTACAACATTAACGGCCAATTTTTTAATTGATAAAGAGTTATAATTCCAATGAATGGATGAACTAGCATAATCAAAGCTGTGGATTATTTGATGAAGATTAGTTTGGTTTTGTAGTGGCAAAACAAAATAATTAGGTATAGAGATACTCATGTTTTGCTTAACTGTTCTGGGAAAGTTAGTTCCTAATAATTTCTGTGGAAAGAATTTAACTTAAAATCTATCATCTATCATTAAGTGGGTAGCACTAATCTGGTTTTGAAGTTTTGAAGCTTTTGAACTGATAGACTACGTATTCTAATAAACAATCAAAAACATCATTCAAGAAGTGGTATCCACTTTTTTATCTTTGATGATTAATGGCTCATATAAACACATTTTAATTTTCTTACAGATCTGTGATTCTTAGGAAATTCACCCAGGAAGTTCATGGCTTGATGATTGGACTAGATGACCTTAGTGGTCTTTTCCAACCTTAATGATTCTATGATTCTATGAACAATGAATCTTAATTTTAGGTTTTGCACTATTACGACACTTCTACTTAAAGATGTAATGGTACTTAATTTGTAATTTAACAGTGACTGAACTTTCATGTTCTTGCTTGCTTTTGCAGAAATGTAATGTTAACAGGAAATGTTATAAAAGAACTGGAATTCCAGGTAAACTGCTGGTTGTAAATTAAAAAAAAAAAACAATGCTGTAGGATCACATATAGAGATAATAAAATAAAAAATCCTCGATTGCACAACTCCCTAATGCCTTTTTCACATGCTGCAGGCTCTTTGTTATTCTTCAAAAAGCAGAGATTTTAGAAGGCTCCTGACATAATTACACTTTCATTTATAACTTTATTAATTTAAATAAATAGCAATATTTCATGTCAAGGGCTGTGCTTCAGTTTCTCGTTAACTCACAGAATATGAGACTTTTGATCTATGCCACAGTTTTGCAATCTCTAGAGGTAGGTAGTGGCAGTGAATGAGAGTGATTTCTGTATTACTGCAGGTTTTCTAAAATAAACAATTAAGAAGAATTACCCAGAAGAATTAGGGGACTGTTCATGTGTTTAGAAGAGGAAAGGGTGAGATCTTCATTAATTCCACTCCATTAATTCCAATCATGAAGGCAAAAGCCTTAGCTGGTGACTGCAAAATGAGATTTCGTATGTTAATAACATTTTACTGTAGGCTGAAAATTTGCTCTGTGTGTACTCAGTTTTCTAGATTCCTTTGACTATAACAAAATGTGTGATGGAGAATAGGTTCAACTTGCCTCTTCTGTGTATCCCACATTACTTTTATCACACTCATGTTATCCTGTGATATAATATGTTGCTTAATCCACCACAGTTTAGACAAGTAAAATTTATCATCAGGTGTTTTATGACAATACTTGGCTAAATCACTCTGTAGTATGTAAAATAAAGATGTGGGTAGTGGTCTGAGTGGGCTACAGTGGTACCCTTCAGACCTGCATGATGTGTTACCAACTCCAGACTCATGACAGCAGGCAGACTGGGCTTCACTCATCTATCTGCAAATAGCAAACCATGCTAGGGGTCTGGCAAGGCAAAACATTTGCTTTTCGTGAACCATGAGAATCAGAGAGAACATTCTTTTTGCTTATATTTAGTTCTCATCAGTGAAGAGAGAGATTAATGTAGGACATCACAGATGTCTTCCTAGGCACAATGTGAAGCAACACTCTTAATTGATTGTGTCCCAGCAGATATATCAGGAAGGCCAAAGTCTCCTGGCTCTATATCTTCACACTTTCTGAGAGATCCCATACACTGACAGAGATTTCAAAAAATCAGAACCAATATGAATATTTTGCAAATTCTTTGAGTCTGTGGCTCTCCTATGCTCCCAAAAGTTGGCATACACCTCTACACGAGAACTGGTACTGTGCTGAACTGGTATTTGTGAGTCTCAGTTGTGTAGTAAGCATTTTGCAGGTGAAGAAGAACCAATGCCTTTCTCTAGCATTGATGCCTTTCTGCAGAGTGTGGGAGCCTGCAAATATACATTTTCTTTTTCATCTTGCCTATCCTGTTGCAGTAGGTAAGCTATTCAACTACCTTGAACTTGAGAACTGATAAGCGTGCAGACAAAATATATTCGAACATATTCTGGCTGACTGGTGACTCATTTAGTGTACTGCAGGGATGTGCCCTACCAAAGAAGGAGTACTCAGATGTGCAGGAACTTCTAGTAATTACAGGCTGCAGCAGCAGATCTTAGAGGTGGTGACAGAGAGCACATCAAAGCTGTCTGCATGAAGAATATTGAACTCAGGTGAAAGTCTGTGAGGGCTTACAGTGTGTAGCACTTACAGGCAAATCTGAAGATACCCACATGGGTCCTCAAGGCTCAGTACAAACACTCTAGCTAAGAATTTTACACCTTCTAACACCTTGGTATGAGACAGTGGAATAATTTCTTTTTAATAGCTAAGGTTTAACACCAAATCCATCATTCTCTGTCACAGAATGGGGTACTGAGCTTTGACCTTGTCTTCTAAAGATGTAAATACATAGAGAACAGTAGATTAAAAATTAATAGTACTTTTCCCCATCACAAAACATCTTAACCATGCAAGGTGTCATTCTGTACATGCTGTTATCCTGAGAGAATAGTGCGACAAGTGTCATATGAATTATGCAGTCTAGCGTAAGCATCTTCATTGGAAGGAGAGAGATGCAGTCAGTCTCCACAATTCCTAGTGCATCTGCTGACCAGGCCCAGTCTCTGTCATCATTCAACATTAAAATGTTAACATGCTCCTAAACAGAGTACTTGCAATTGTCTATACAGAGAACAAGAGCCCCTTCTGGGACAGATTTTTCTTCTGTACCAGTTCACATCATGACTCTTTTCCTGCAGTATGCTCAGCTGTTAGCTTGCAGATTTGTGGCAGGATGGGTGCACAGGTAAATAGGGAATGATCATAAGAACAGTAGATCTTACAAGCTCTTACGTGCTAAAAAAAGTATTGTTATAAATCTCATTAGACTGACAGTCACACCTTGCTGGTGACTGAAAGAAGCTAAATGCAGTTATAATGGGACCTGAGAAGTCTCACTTTCAAGCATGTTTTATTACGTGCTGAAATAATAGTCTGTATTAAACTAAACAATGAGGGACTTAATTGCTTCAAAGCCTGTTGATTCATTACGAGATAATAGTGTATTAATATGGAATTTGGCAGCTGACTCATCTCAGGACTCAGCTAGGGCTGTACATAACATAACGCTGGGATTGAGACACAGCATAAATCAAGTGGCTCTAAATGTCTGGAAACAAATACATTCACTATTGTAAATAAAAATAAGTTGCATAGAGAAATAATATCAAACCAAGCATCAGTTTCCTATTCACACATAATAAAACTGCATATGTAGTTATGTTTTCTGTTATTGCTCACAAATGTCCTTGTTATTCTTATACCAGGATTTCTTTCTCGCCCTGTCACCCCTCATAAATAAAACAGCTGTGTAGGCAGACAGTTTTCACTTAACAAATTAGTGCTGATCCTCTAATATTGTATCGCCTGTTGTTATAATTAGGCCCAAGAGAAAAGAATACAGCTGTTTTCTTTCTCTATCGTTGTGTATTTTCTTTGCATTAAAACAAAAAATAAAATACAGTTGTGGAATGTTGGCCTGGAGCAGAAACTGGTAGAGTCAATAGGGCTCAATGCAGACTGACCCTCTTACCTGCTGTGCCTTGACATTTCACCACATATAGCATTACTCAACACTGACTACAATTTAAAATGAGTCTAGAGTGTATCTCATGCACCACTTGAGACTAAATGCATGTGAAACCAATGAAAGGATCCCAGAACAATAGGTAGTTCATTTTATCTTCAGTTCTTAGGCTGTGAACTATAGATCAATCTTATGTGCTTCTTACAAAAAGAGATGAAAGAACAGATGAATCATTTTGCGCTAACACTGGATGAATGCAGTGTAAGAAAGCCTGACTTCCAGGCTTTGCTTGCTGCAGCTGTTTTCGTATTAGCTATAGACTTGGGCTGGTACTGCAAGTTGAGATACCTGGCTATCTTCTGTGTCTTGGTACTGGATCTCAGTCTGGTCCCAGCTTTCTATGAGCTCCAGGATGAGGAGTGCAGGAGATGAGAGAGGGCAAGGGGGGGACCTGGCTCACATTACTTCTGTCCCCAGAGGCAGTACGTGCATAGCTGCGCTGGCAGACTATACCCAGGTGTGGCTATTTATCAGTTTTCTTTAGTGCCTCTACAAGACAGGGATGCAATATCTACCCTTGCATTTTTGAGAATAAGCATGGCAGTGCTGATTTCTATGCCCTGTGCCTGCAGCCTCCTGTAATACAAAGGCAGAGAAAATTGAATAGAACTACTAATATTATGGACAACAGCTTGGTAGACTATAACAAATTAATTGTTTATTATCATTTGTATTGATTTCTTCAGCTGACAGTAGCCTTTGCCATCAGTTATTTTGTTGATGGCGAAATCACATGGAAAATTAAGGGGAAACTGTTCTGTGCAAATTGTATTCTCCTTCCCTATTTTAAGGTGACATACAGTTTTTGCTAAGATTCTAATGACTCATTAACAGACTGAGTGGTGCACTGATGGTGAAATCCAACGCATTTATAATGCATGAAATTGTCAAATTCCTTCCTAAAACAGGCTATTTCTGGAAAAATATTAATCATTGTTTAAAATAGGTACTCCTACATGAAAAAGATTTGACAAATCTAGCTTTGGAGTGGTTTGGTGACTCCCCAAATTGGTGTAAGAATATTTATCATTTCTCTGTTTATTCTTTGAAGACATTCAGGAAAGAAAATACCTTGTCTCAGACCAGCTGCTGGAAAAGACAAGATTTTGGACGCATGAGATCTTCATCAAAGGGAAATTTTGAAGTTATGATTTTTTAAAGACAAATTATCAGTTATTTCTGCATGTACAGTGAAAAAAAAAAAAAAAGATGATAAAAACCTGCTCAGCGAGCATCAAAAGAAATTTAAATCTGTTAATAAGGAAAAAAAAAAAAAAAAAAGAAACAACAGAAGCACCCAACAACTCTACATCTCCCTTTCTTGGAGATCTTTAACAAGTAGGTTAGTCAAACATATAGCCCTTCTATCCAGGACAGCTGAAGGATCTTTTGAATCTTTTGAACTAATATCTGCTACTTGCTTATTTCTGAGGCTTTAACCACTCTCTGCTGGCAGGAAATGAACAGTGGTTCAAGCTGCAGTCCAGTCCAAAGAGATCATTCTTCTACATATGTACAGATTCCAGAAATCTTATTTCCCTTTGCTCTAAGCTGCTATGTTTATCAGTCTTTGGAGATATGTTCTTACACTTTTAACATAGACAAGAAAAACGTACATAATTACGTGACAAAATCAAATCCACCAAAGTGCTGGTCAGTGTTCTCTTGGGGTGTGCTTGTTTTCTAGTAAAATCCAGTACATTGCAAAGGGATCAAACAGAGAGTACTACTAAATTTCCAGGATTAAAAAAACAACAAGCCACAAACAAGAAATAAAATGCACCTGACATCTTTGGGAGGGAAAATATCTACCCTTTGCCTAAACAAGAGCAGTACAGGAAATTCTTGTAGAAGATAGATGGTGGAAGAAAACCTGAATTAAGAGTCAAAAAATAAACCTGCTTTATTTTGTTTCATAGACTGAGTGCTTCCTTGCTCTCTAGGGTGCAGTGAAATGCCTGAAGGGATCTCTGCTATTGCTTGCAGAACAGCTTCTCTATTACTTCAAGACTCCACTCAGCAATTTCATTTTCTTATTTTTAAATCACAGGATGTGTATATTCCACACTGCAAAAATCCTGACTGTTTACAAAAAGCAATCCCTAGTTACTGCAGAAAAAGCCTTACCTAAACAACAACAAAAAACATTCAAAAACAAACACAATAAAACCCCAATGATATATATATATCATAATGTATGTATAAGGAAAAACAAAACAAATCAGAAACAAACAAAAAAATCTCCTCAGACCACAAATTTTTTTCAGCTCACAGTGAAACTCTTGTGAACTCCTACCCCTCTCTGTCTTTACCAGGACAGTCTGCAGTAAAGCCCAGGACTTATGACTGTGTGTCATGAGTACAGAACTCAGAAATATCATGGAGACAGAGCCTTCCATAATCTTTATTTGAGGTCACTGACGCACTTCACTTGTTCCTCTGCTTAAATCAATGCAGCAGGATTTGATATATGGTTAAGGCACAAACAAAACCTAAATGCCCCTAGCTAAATAAAACATTGTAACTTAAAATCTTGAACTGTAACTTTAGATCATCAGGTACCCCGTATGTCACAGAAGTTTGTAGGAGAATCTTCGGGATATAGCTAGTACTGAACTCGATGAGGGATGTGAAAAACAACAAGAAAGAGTTTTGTAGGTACATTGAACAGGCAAAGGAGTGTGTTACCCCCTTTGATAAATGAAAAGCAAGAGCTGACCTCCTCAGACATGAAGAAGGTTGAAGTATTTAATGAGTTCTTTGCCTTGAACTTCATTATCAGTCAGGCTTTCTACCCCTCGCATTACTGAACTTTTAGGAACGGGAGCAAAATCGTTCCCACTATAAGAGCAGGACAAGTCAGAAACAGCCTCATGAGGCAGATGTGAGAAAAGGAGGTTATAGTCCTCCTCTATTCTGCCCTTATGAGGCCCCATATGGAGCATTGCATCCAGACAAGGATCCAGGGAAATCTCATCACGCTCTTGCAGTATCTGGAGGAGTCTAAGAACAGGAGACCAACTTTTTACATGATCTGATAGTGATAGGACAAGGTGGAGGTGGCTTTAAACTAAAAGAGAGGAGATTTAAATTAGATGTTATGTGGAAGCACCAGAAGATGTTTCCCAGAGAAGCTGTGGATGTCCCACCCATGGAGGTGTTTAAGACCAGTTTGGATAGGGACCTGGGCAACCTGACCTAGTGGGTGGCAGCCCTACCCATGGGAGCTTGGTTGGAACTGAATGGGCGTTAATGTCCCTTCCAATCCATTACTCTATGATTTGTTCCAGATTCAGTGTAGAGCACATTACGTGAGCCCTCACACAGGTGAGAGTGTGTTAGGGGTCCAGGCAACACACCACAGGTACAAGCTAACCTTCCTGAGGAAACTTTCTTTTGTCTGTTCATATGCAAAGGCAACAATATCACTTTCACTGTCTAATAGCATTCTCATACTCAGACAATATTCACAGAGAGAACTGAATGCATTAATTGCATACTTTTTATAATTTTTCCATTGAGAATCAAAAGAATATCCTTCTCTCAGTACCAGAATCAATTAAACAGGACGCCTAACTATGCAACCTATTTTAGGGAACCTGCTTTGCAGGAGGGTTGGACTCAATGATTTCTAGAGGTCCCTTCCAACCCCTACAATTCTGTGATTCTGTGATATAATTATAATCTGATTACACCAGTTAGTATGGTACCACATCATTTATGACTGATTATGAAACTGCTACACAACTCAGCCATCTATTGTACACGTAAACTCAGTCTGTGTTCAGCTTTCTGGTGCCCTGTTGCGATGTGTATAATCTGTCCCAATTCTTTCTTTGATGGATGATGGATGGCACTACTGCTCTGGACTTACTGGTCCTGAAACTCACTCCTCTGAGCCACTGAATGATAGAAAGAAATCATAAGCTCAGAGGGTAGCCACCTGGAAATAGATGTGCCAGCTTTCTGCTTGCAGCTGAGGATCAAACTGGGTGGGGGGAGATAGGATGCATCGTTACACGATGAGGAGATGTTGTGTTGGCTGTGCATATCTTCTTCCAGATTCCCTTGCATTCAGTCCTGTTGCTTTGTCAGTCTAAGGCAGATGAAAACTACTATTACAGCCACAGAATCAAATTTCATCCCTGTGTAGAATAAAATTGAACTTCTTAACATTTTGCTATACCTGTAGGTTACGAATCTACTTTGCATATTTTGAACAGCAGCATGGCAGTTAGTGGTTTATTGTTGTTTCAGGTCATAAAGCATAATCTAAAAGCACAATTTCATTGAATATATTAAAACTCAACAGATTTTGCACCAGGGAAAGAGTAGATTTTAATTTCAATTAGTTATTGATGCTATCTGGTGTTCCCTAGTTATTAGCTAGTGATTGCAAGCTCTACAAGCAAATATGTTTGATTGTGTAAGATATATTGTAATTTTACCTTTTATGAGACAAAACACAGTTATATCAAAGGATATTAGGAATTCTTTTTTCCCACTCTGCAGACTCAGAGAATTTCGCACTGTTCTGTGGTACTGCTAGAACAATACTCCAGAGAGGCATGAGGTGGCTTGGAGTCAATCACACTAATTGTTTCTGCATTTTGCTAAGCCGCTGCTATCTTCACTTGCAATTAACATGACATCTGGCAAAGCACTGATCTGGAACATTGATTATTCTAATGCTGCTCATTAGTAATCATTAATAACAAATGAATAATTCAACCGATTATCAATTAACCTCTGACTAAGGTTTTCAACATTATTTTTCCTCTGTACAGACTCACAGCATGTACTGTTTAACTTGCTCTGATGTTCACTTCATCTCTTAGAAAATCAAATTGCTTTCCATTTTAGTCTGAGGCAGTAAAATGTGTATCCTGTGTCTCAAGAGTGGAACAGTCAATGTGCTCTATTCATTGAGGCTACGTCTGTATTCTGTTTATGTATAACCATTGTGTGTTTTCTCAACCCTACCTACTCATACAAAGATATAAGGACTGTAACTGTGTAGTTATAGGTACTAGAAACTAGAGGCAGGGTATCTAATAACTTGCCAGCAGTTATGCATCATCATCAAAATACTGTCTCCCATAGCGAATGAAGATCAGAAAGGAATATTTATTTCTTGTAACACCTTTCCAGGAAAGTTATGTTTGAACTCCAGAAAGGCTTTTGCCTTGGAGTGAGACTTAATCAAAAACACGTTCCCTAAGAAAATAATTCAGCCTCCTAAAATTTCCTGCTCTCACATGTATATAACAATTAACACTATAGAAACATCATGGTGGTACAACGTACTTATTTTTCCCATAATTTTCACATATAGAACATCTAAGAAATATGAAACATGAAATTATAAACATATGCAGGACTACAAGCTTTATTTTCTCAAAAAAGTAGAATCATGCTGAACCATGAAGCATTTTACAAGTTTATAAACATCTGATGTCTGAAGTTCTTTCATGTTCTGTAGAAGTTCTTATCAGCTTAATATAAATATCTGTGCCTGAAGACAAGAGGTGGAAAGAGGAGAGGACAAGGAAGAGGATTAATTGTGAGACTTTTTTTTTCATCTTCACCCTCCCTCTCCTTGGGTGGGAGGTTTCTTTCTCAGAAATCCCTTATTACTAAAATTTTTTTAATATTATTTTTATTTTTTTTGTGTAATTGTTAGGGTTCTCCTACATCTTTCATTTAAAACATGAGTCAATCCTACTTATGTAAAAATGCTTTTTTTTTTTAAGTACTCCCTGCGTAATCTGCATGAGGTGTTTCAGCCTGTGGAATTTTGATGAAGGATCTGGTAAGCTTTGTGCTGGCATCTGATTAACCACTTGTTTTTAACGCAACTGTTAATTAATTATATAAATGAGACTATGTGTCTGGACAAATATTGATGGCTATGCTGGTGCAAGACACTCATATTTTTTAGTGATCAAATGACAGAAACAAGTAAATCTAAAGAACCAATTAGTCCCATACTAAGGCAGGTATCTAATGAGTCAAATGAGGTGACAAGTCATTCCTTTAAGATTTTTTTCCTTTATTCTAAAGGAATTTTAAGAGATAAGTCTAAGAACTGTGAAGTTAGCTAAGGTTGCTACTGGATAAGAGTGTTTCTAATTGAGGAAGTGGTAAATAATTTCTAGTATCTCTTTTTAACAGATGAAGTTCAGTGGACTAGATTGTCCAAATGCTATTATATCTGAATAGAAATGACAGTGAACCATTTTAAAATAATGTAATTGTCTATAGAGCTTGAGAAGTACAAGGTCTGGCACACTGGTTTTATTCGTGTCTCTTCTTCTACTCAGCCAGCTTGTAGACATTTTGATTCATTGCTTTCACTAAACTTCAGTACTTCTATCTTTGTTGTCACCCCAGGATTTCAACTCAGATTGCCTTCAGTTACGTGTTTAATGTGAAGAACTTAACAGGATGCCATGCATCATTACAATGACATGAAATCCTCCGGAATTGTAAAGTGATGTGTTTTGCTTGTAGACATGGTTAAAGAGACTATAACTGTCAGATGAAATACACACACACCAAAAAGGGAAGCTAGGAACAGCCATACTGCCTGTCTCTCTAAATGCTGTTTAAACAGAAAGAAATTGGTGGTCTAAGGAAGGGAATTTAGTTATTTCATCACAGCTGTGAAGAATAGGTCAACTGGCTAAAGTCTTATATCAAGGCAATGATGAGAACATCTTGATGGAGGGTGACAGAGAGCAGGATTTCTCTTTTTTCTTTACCTCTTTTGTTTTTTTCTCTCTCACATGCACAGATGTGTTTTCTCCTTTTCCTCCCATTCCTTCGTGTAGATCAGCTTAGGATATAAATTTATTTATCTATTTAGGTTCTTATGAGGCATTTCTTTCTATGTTATACTTACTGGACAGCTGTGGTCAGGAAAAGGGAGAGTTAGAATAGCTCACATCAATGTTGAACTATGAAATCTGGGTTGAAGCAAAAAAAAAAAAAAAAAAAAAAAGTATTGGATTCAGCAAAAAGAACAGTAAACAGAACTTCCTGATAGAAGCTTTGACTTTTAGCTGAAGCAAAAGTGAAGTAAACTTCTATCCCGTGACTCGAGGTTTAAGAGCAAAATGGCTGGTACTGCTGAACTGTTATGCAGTTGTTGGATGCAAGGTACTCATGACACTCCTGGAGAAGAAGCGACTATCTTATCAGTGAATTTTGAATAACGGTATCACTCAAGAGGTGTAATACCAAAGTCCTATGAGAATAGCTTTCTAAAAACACTGGTACTGTGTTTTATTATGTGTATTATTTGTTGCATAAAATCACAAAAATTCAAATAACTTGCAATCTAAAAAATCCTTCCACAAACTGCTGTAAATTCCAAGGTACCATCTGGAGCCTGAGCCCGTTGTGCTACTTCTGTAAAAAAAAAAAAGGAATTTCTGAAAGGATATAGGAGAATATAAAGGAGAATTACACCTTACTTAGTGATTCTTCAGCTTCTGTAGCCAGATATTTACTTTCCACTGTAGATAGGAAACAGGCCCAAGCATATGTGTCCCAGATTGGAGAAAAATGTTGGAACTTCTCCTCTGGTCTCATTAACAGTGCAACTGAACTGGGAGAGTCAGCTTGAAGGATAGAAGAAAAAGCATGCATTTGTTTTTCTAGTTTCTACTTCTTAGTAGGCTTGACTTATTTAACTTCAGAGGTTATACCATAAATCAGGATTTAAAATATAAAACTATAAAATAAGCCTTTAAGATGGTTGGCTGACATAAATTTTCTTACTATAATGCTTCACTTCAGCCTGGAAAGAGAGAAAGAATGTTTAAAGGATTTTGTCCCACATATTTTTGTTCTTTTTGTTTGTTTCTTTTGTTTTCAGAGTGGTGACCTTAGGATTAAGTAAGATGTGCCCCCCCATAATTCCAGAATTTAAACTTTGTGCAACTTTTGCATACCACTGTGTATTATATATTACCACTGTTACAATTCTGCATTAGTTCATTGCACTCACATGAACATGGAGCATGACGTGTTTTCTTGCTTCTGGAATATGCCAGGGGGAATTCACACGGTCAGGAGTTTTCATGTCCAGAAATGTAGGGGCTGAGAAGAGTGTGTTGTTAAAAAAAAAAAATAGAATAAAAGTTGCTTTTTTTTTTTCAGAACTCTTCACAGAAGAATTGTCAGATTTGACAAAATTACATAGTTGATGTTATAAAGGCACACAGTAGTTGTAGTGGACAGTAGTTTTAGTCTTAGAAGAGCTATATAAAGGAATGGTGTGCAATAGGAAATCTAAATTTCATTAGAGCTTTTAATAATCATGACATCGATAGTTGAGGAAATTCAAAGTAACAAATCTTATACAGCCATATTTGAAAGAAACAACCTTAGGTAGTTCTTATATTCTTTTATCTAGTTCCTCCTTTAACATGCAAATTTCTTACTTGGACTTAATAGAACAGTTCTACAGAGGGCTAAGCATATGGAAGGATATCTAATCTGTGACGTGGATCTGGTGGCCAGTATTTAAATTCTTCTCTTTCTTTTGTTGTTTTATTTTCTCCACTCCATAACTTTATGAGAGGGTTCAGTTCTATCATTTATAACATTTAAATTGCAAACATTGCTTATTATGAAACTGATCTGACAAATATAATTTATTTCAACAGACTTTAATGTATGATAACAAGTGCCCTGCAGCACAGTGTGTGTGCTATTCTTAGTACTCAGTGACACAGTAATGGCACTCAAGCAGTGCATCATTGTGCTGCATTTGGAGCTTATTTTGATGTACATCAACTTCATATATCATGTTTGTGACGAATGTTCCTGGGCCATGCCTGATAACAGTTCTGTAGCTTTCTGTAATGATGCTGTGGGGGAAAGGAAGGTCTTCCTGTCCTAGGTAGAAGACTATACTGTTTCCTTGCATAGCATCCTCTTATTCATGAATAAAATGAGAACAGCTGATGTTCCACTTCAGGCGTTTAAAAAAAAAAATAAAAGAATCATAGAATCATAGAATGGCTTGATTGGAAGGGAACTTAAAGATCACTCAGCTCCAACCCCTGCCATGGGCAGGGCTGCCCCCCACCAGCTCAGGCTGCCCAAGGTCCCATCCAACCTGGCCTTGAGCACCTCCAGGGATGGGGCACCACAGTTTCTCTGGACAGTCTGTTCCTGTGCTTCACCACTCTCTAAGTAAAGAATTTCTTCCTCACATTTGGCCTAAATCTCTCTTTTAGTTTAAGATTTCTCCCCCTTTCTCTATCATTATCAGATCATGTAAAAAGCTTTCTGCTTATAAGATCCTGTGGAGAGCTTATATACACGACCTGGAAGGTCATGATGCGATCCCCCCAGCATCTTCTTTTCTCCAAGCTAAACAAGCCCAACTCTGATAGCCTTTCTCCAAAGGAAATGCGCTCCAGCCCTCCAATCATATTCATAGTCTTCCTCTGGACCTGCTCCAACAGCTTCACATATTCCTTTTGTTGGAGACTTCAACAATCTGTAATACCCATTCTGTTTGGCAGAAGATATATTTATGTTATCATATTAGCTGTTCTGCATGTAGGGGTAAGATACTGTCAGTAACTATATCTTTTGATATATGGAGAGCAGCACTTTTTTGTGCTATCTGTAATGTGATGAAATCATTCTAGCATAAATCAATGAAAACACTGTAAGAGTTCATCGCAGAGATCAATTACGAGGAGTATTATGCAGAAAGTATTGTGTTTTTCTATTTGATTGTATCAAGAGAATTATTGAAAACTCAAAGAAACTACAGCAATCTGTATGCTAATTTGTATATTAAAAATGAGAGGAAGAGTCACAACTGATGCTAAAATTACTGGCATTACACATAATTAACATACTGAAGTAAACTAGCAACTGTGTAAAAACAGATGAAGAAGGCGAAAATAAATATTTTTTTCCAAGATATGACATTAAAGAATTTTGAAAAAGTCAGCTACCATGGTGTTCTGAGATGATCATGCACACAGTGGATGGAACCACTAAAGCCTAATCCCAAAGTCACAGCTGCATCTGCTGATGCTGCAGCATCTCACCAAGCTTTCTTCCAGGGCAGAGAACTCCCCAGGAATTTAGAGAAACAACTCCAGAAATTTGTTCTTTTTTTTTTTTTTGATGTCTATATGTAGATATTTAGATATTTCCTTCCTCTCACGAGGCACTGACCATAAAGAATGAGAATAGTACTGACAGACATTTTGTACATTCCAATCTTAGTTCACCTCTAAAATTTGGATATAATCTTGTAAAATAAGTTAGTGTTTGAAGTTTTGATGGGTGAAATGAATGCCCTGTCCCAAGAGAGGTTCAAGAGAAAATCAGTTCAGTGCTGAACTACATCTAACACTGAGCCAGTACTGCCTGAAAAAAGCTGCAGTCTCTCCTTGCTGCAAATCCTTATTTTTCATTCAGCTAAACAGAAAAGTTGCATTTCAAAAGGTTCCCTAACAAAAACTTCATGATTGACTGCCACTTAACACTTGTGTAAACACACTTATGCAAAGTAAATGCCACTGTGGCTTGTTTTCAGCAAATCTTAGCAGTGACTAAGGTTCATGTGGGCTTCCCTCACAGCAATGCTTTCCATTTATAATTTGTTAAGAGCAAATGTAACAAAATGAAGGAAGATCTGAGTATTTCAGAAGGGCATTTTCAAATTTTGTGATAGAATGTGTTGCCAAGGTAACATCATCTCTTTCCTGAGCCTTATCAGGGAAGATGGATATCAAATAATGTAGATTGGTGTATAAAATGCACTTCACACTAGAAGTAGGAAGTGGAACAAATTGAAATAACTACAATAGGACTTATCAAATGTATTTATGATACAGATTATGGACAACAACAATATACCAGTAAACAATATAAAACATAAAATTTATCAGACACTGACAGCAAGCTGACATCACATTAATTATATTCTAATTTAATTTACATGAAGTAATGGATGTAATGTGCCATAATGCAGTGCAGAGAAGACTGAATTGGTTTTTTCTTCTTAGTCCAGAATAGCAAATGGAAGAATCATTATTCTGTTGCAGCATGCCAGCTTCTATTTATGGATTGTCATCTTTTTCTCCTAACAATTCATCTCAAGATGTATCATAAAACAGAACCTTCCAGATGTATACTGGAAATATTCTTTCAAAAATGTGCTTCTGTCTTTTCCATGCTATTGTTTCTAAAGATCTGGAGAGGTCTTAAGTAAAGAAACACGCTAAAACAATGTTATCTGATTTAAATACTATGTGTTTTATTGGAAGCTATACAGAATACACCTGTAACCTTTAGTTACAGACTTATTTTGCAAATTAATTCCAAAGATACGTTAAGAAGGGACACCCAGTACTTTCACCCATCCTTTGTCTGTCTTGATTTCTGTGGGACAGGATTGATTTTCTTCATAGAGCCTGGTATGATGCTGTGTTTTGGTTCGAGGAAAAAAAATAAATTGATAACAAACCAATGTTTTTGTTGTGGATGAGCAGTGCTGCAAAAAAACACCTCAGGTTTTCAGCTTCTTGTATTGGGTAGGTTAGCGGGTTAAGGGACATGAGGAGCTGAACCAGGATAGCTGGCCCCAACTGGCCAAAGTTCTATAGTTTCCATACTATTTGGCGTAATGTAAGCAAACTATAAGGCTGAGTGGAGTTGGCTGAGATTAGCTGCTGCCCTGAGCATGGTCAGTGGGTGGTGAGCAATTGCACTGCATGTCACTTGTTTTGTTTTATCATTACTGCTATTTTGTTTCCTTTTTCTGTCTTAAATAGTTCTATCTCAACCTATGAGTTCTACTTTTTTTTTTTTTTTTTTTTTTTTTACTTTCAAAATTCTCTTCGCCATCCCACTAGGAAGGGTTGGAGAGTGAGTTAAAGGCTGTGTGGTGCTGGGTGGCATGCTAGGTTGAACCGCAACAGCATCTTTTTGGAGAAGACAGAAGTTACATATGTTCAGACCTGACTCCATAGGAATAAAGAGATCCCTCCTTCTAAATACTTTTTAAAAAAACTAATTGTAGTACAAGATTTTAAACTGGATTTGAAATAGACAAACCTCTAACCATAAGGTTAGTTTACCTTTGCTGTTTTGAAAGCACTGAGATAACATATGATAGAAATAGCCACACAGGTCATTCTTGGAGCCCTTGCCCCAAAGAGAATAAATAGAAGGTCAAAAAGCTAACCACTTTCCCTAATTATTGACTGTTGTTGATGTGAAGAGGAGGCAGATTCAGAAAAAAAAATTGTAATTTGTTTCAAGTGAAGATGGGAGAAGAGTAAAATCTACTTTTATTCTTTCCTTGGATAAAAATTGACTACCTGTAGTTTATATTATTACACTGTACGAGTTACTGCTTTACAGTATTCATTACGATGGTACTCCTGGAAATAGAACTGATACTTTAAACCGCAATAATATGAAAACTCCTGAAATCCTAAGATATGGATTTATTCTTTATCTAAGCAAATAGGGACATTCAGACATCCCTACAGAGCATGTGTGATCCATAGCAAAAGCCTGAACTTGAGAACCCCAGAATTCCAGGCTTCTTATAGCCAAAGTTGTATTTTCAGCTTATGTTGTTTATATTCAGAACTGAAGTAATTACATGCACATGAAAAAAAGAGAAAATATGAATATTTGTGATAGAGTAAGAAGCATTTTCCAGGTAACTTGCTCTGTTATACACATAAAAAGACTTAGGACTAGTGACAGAACATAATAGAACATCATAGAGATGTCCAGGCATCAATAGTAGTGATGAGGATAGTAGAGAGTGGATAAGAAAACTAGTAAATTATTTAGGTAGCCTTTTTAATCAGCACTGATAACTCTTGGTGCTTCTAACCTGAAGTTAGAGCTAGTCTGGTTTAGATATTAAAGCTTAGATGCTAGCAGGATCAAAAATATTGCAGATGCTTTTAAATTTCTAAAACAGAATTTTTTTTTCCTATTTTCCTAAATCTTTTGTAATAGTTTGCAGGCTTTTGGAAAAATGTAGCAAGTAATAAACTCCAATTTTGTATACAAAATATTGCATTTCAGCCATCATTTCTCTTTTCTTTTCATCTATCAATATACTTCCATTAAATAGCTTATAAATACATGGTAGTTCAAATAGTACGAAACAATAAGCAGCCAGTTCCTACACCATAGTGGCAGTTATTTGCCAATAGTAAGTTTCAGACCTAAAATTGCTTGAACACAATAATTTGTATTTTGTATACCTTGCTGATCTAAACCAGCTATCTAACAGGGTTTGTCATAACATACATGACATTGCTGGCTATCTTCCCAGAACTCCTCTCCCCACTAACTGTCCATTTTCTTGTCACAAGTAACTAGCTGTGATCTACGGCAGGAAATATTTACATCTCCAAGGCACTGCCTTTTCATTTCCACTTGGTTGTTGTCAACGGTTTACGGGCTGGTTCGGCCCGGTTCCGTGACGAGTGGGGCAGAGGGATCCGCAGATCCGTGCCTCCGAAAAAAAGGAAACAGGAGAACCCAAAATAATTAAAACAGCGGCACCAATCTGAGGAGAAACAAACTAATTTACTAAGTATATTATCGGAATGCAAGATAACACACTATAATACAATATAATCAGAATTGAAGCTAATAAATCAAATATAATGAGAGAGAGAATGTCTGAAAGGTGGACAGGCCTCACCACAACGCTGAGGTGAGATGCGCAGTCCAGTTGAGCAGCAGGGAGACCGGAGCAGTGTCCACGACAAAGGGCAGGCGAGAAAGAGAACTAAAGTGACCTTGTCAGGAGTTAAACCTCCTCTCCCTGACCGCAAGGTCCCCTGGGGAATGTAGTTCTTCTTCTCTTCAAGGCAGGTACCCAGGACTTGAGCATTAACAGTTAAAGTCCCAGTGCCCCACATGATGTTATGATGTGGAATACCGAAAGCCAAAAATCACAAAACCATGACAGTTGTGAAATGCACTCTTCTTAGGATTAGGTTCCAAGGCCAAAAAAACCTCTTCATTTTTCATCAAAGCTAATTTACTCAACCTCCATGAAATTTCCTCAGTAATTTCCCTCTTCTGTGGCTCACAGTCAACATATACATTAAAATAAAAATAGCCGCTGAGAATTTTGTTTCATACTGCTTTATGGTTTTCTTTTTCAGCTTTCCAGTTCACTTACTTACGTACAAGCAGATCTTTGTTCACACGGGTAAGCTGAGCTCACACCTCTAGTTTTCTAGATCTAGGCCTCTAGATCTTCCAAAGCACCTAACATTCCTACTTGGCCTTCTGCATGCTGAGTAAACGTTTCTAAATGCCTCTACTGAAGCTTAAACTATTTTTTTTTTTTTAATAGGAGGATTTACACAAATGTAAAGGCTCTCAAGAAGACTTTATGTTGAATAGATGCTACTGCAAAATTAGTAGGTTACATCTTTTTGGATTTTCTAACTTATTCACAGTAAAGATAGCTTTCATTTAGTGTCACAGAAAAGTGCTGTTGTATTTGTATGTCAGACTGAATGGAAGATGAAATAGTTCCCACCAGATATACACTGGGATACACAGTTTAAAGACAACTTAAGGAATGCAACCTCAGTTGGAGTAATTGATCTTTGATAATAAAATAATTGATTTTAGGTTTGTTTAGCAAAACCAAAGTAAGCTCTTGTGGTCAAGGCATGATACTTGTTCTACTTGCACAAATGCCACAAATTTCCTGAATCATTTTGGGTGAGTGCTTGCCTCGTGGAGACGGATGTGTAATGATCTATGAGTCTTGTGAAGACTTTATTTCAGATGAGTTTCAGTGAATTGTTAAAGTCTTCTGAGAAAGAAAAGAATGAGTTAGTGTAATGCCATGTCTTACATGGTAACCAAATTGGCCAAGCATGTCTGATTTGTATTTTGTAATTATTGATAGAAGCAAAACCATGATAGCACTCTCACGTGAGGAACAAGAATAGGCAATCTCATGAGATGACTCTCTACCAAAGCCAGTGCTACTATTGGAAAATGTGAGAACAATTCTTTGGAAAGCATGCATACTCTTAAGCTGTCCTGAAAGGGGCCCTCTGTCATGAACATTACACATAATTTTCATCTAATGTTACCAAATTACCATGACACTATCCCATTATTATTATTATTTTTAATCATTTTCATTTTCAATTATGCCATGGATCCATGCTGCAAATAAGCTAGTGCAATGAAGCTCATTTTCACACCAGTTTGTATGTTTTTATAACCTAATATAACAGTCTTACTGTTAAATCCATGTATAATTTCATATTTGCAATTAATGTAATACAGAATTTTTATTAGAGAAAAAATGTTTTAAAAACGTGTAATTGCATGGTTAGGGTGACTGGCAGTGTGGGTTGAGAAGTATTTACTATGTCATATAGTAAGACAGTCTTTTCTAGTTCATTCAAATATACTCTGCATATTGTGAGTCACTTCCTAACAAATGGAATTTGTTTTCAAAATTCGCTTCAGTTCTTTTATACAGAGAATTAAAGAAAAAAAAATGTGCTGTATGTTCCACAGATTATTTGGAATGATTCATTGAGCTTTATAAGTATGACAGAAGACAAATATCTGAGAAAAGCAGAATATTCTGTATTTCCCTAATGACATTTCCAGATTAGTGTGTAATGTAGTTTCTAAAAGTCTGTGTGTATGTGACAGCTAGGGATAGAAATCATATTAATTCTGAAATGTAGTCAATTTTGATTGTCTCATCTTGACAAGGAAAGATCAATACCATGAAATAAAGTTTTGTTTGTGAGGCTTAGATCATTTATCAGTGTGCAAAAAAATATGTAAGACTTGAGTGAGTCAATGAAAATATATGCCTAAGGAAAAAAAAAAACAACATTTTCTGTTTCTTTGTGTTGTTTTTCCTGGTCTCTCCATTGGTTGGAAGTAGATTGGGATTCCTGACAGAAAGTACTGTTAGAAATCCAAGTTTTAAAAACAACATTTATTAACTTAAATGGTTACACAAATTCTATAATTCTCTGAGGTCTTATATTCCTATTTTGAGGAATTTCTATTTACAGGTGGATGTTTCCAGCTGGATCCCAGCCTGCCTTTAGTTGAGATCTTTGAAAATTGACACATCTTCCCTAAAAAAATCCCAATTTTGTTACATTACAAAATAATAATTACATAATATTATGAAGGCTGCTCCAAAAGTAATGCCTTCTATTTTATTATGTTGGCCCACAGTGTCAGAGGCAGATGGTGGTGGTATGGCAGTAGAGCTTGAACCTTCCTACCAATATTTCATTAGATTTTGTTGCCATGTGACAGATAGCAGCGGTGGGGAAGTCTGACAAAACAGTTTCTGACATGGAAGTAAGTTATAAAATGTGTTTGTAAGTGTGTCATTGAATTCCTCCACATGAAAAAAGTTTCACCCATTGACATTCATCAGCATTCGCTGAGTGTTTATGGAGACCAACCAGTGGATGTGAGTACAGGATGTTTCAGTAGTGATGAGAGTAATAGTGGGTCACTTTTTCTTGTGTGGATTTTTATGATTGTAACTTGCAGGCTCTTATTCATAGCTGGTGAAAATGCATATGCTAATGGTGGAGATTATGTTGAAAACAAGCGTTCTGTAGCTGAGAATTTGTTCTATCAAAGTGTTATTTGTATATGTTGTAGTTTCCATGGAAATAAATAGGATGGATCTACTTTTCTCTTTACAGATCTATACAGATCTATACAGCTGAAGGTATACTTTTTTGGGGTGGTGTAGAGGGCACAGAAGGAAAGTAGAGAGCTAATAGCAATCATTTTGTAATGATTTTCCTGTTAGGAACTCAATGAACTTTTTTGTAAAAAGTAGGAGAAAAGTTTTATTGCTTTCTATGAACTTCAGTTTGATGTTAAAGCTCAGGCTGCATTACACCAGCCTCTGAAGCTTCACAAGAGCAACTTTTGCTTGTTGAATTGTACATACATTTGAATATACATTGAATTTTCAAACCTTTGGGACAAAGGCCCAAATTAAATAATATATTATCACTAAAAGATTTGAATTGAAATTTGGCACTTAATGACAGAAAAGTAAGAGCTTCTGGCATGAATCCAGCATAACCAAAGTAATTTCATTAAATTTAGGTGATAGCAGATAAAACATAAAATTTCAATTTCTTTTTAACTTCCAGGAAGAAGAATTTTAAAAAAAGAAGGCACAGTCTTCTGAAAATTGCTCATCCTTTCACAGATATGTGCTATAAATTCTTCTGCAGATGTTACTGATCATAACAATTCTAATATGGATATATTGATTCTCGAATACAAGCAACGGTGCATACTTGCCAAAGATTGATTAAACATTCAGTGGTAGAAGCTGCATTATCTAAAATATTTAATATAAGACAACAAGAAGAAATGTAACATAGAAATGTGAGAGTATGTGTTTAATAACACTGTTCATCTACTGACTAGAAAATCCATAGGCAACAGGTAACTGTTGAAAATGAGAATTTATACCTGCCTACTTCGTGATATTTGGGAGGTACTGAAGCATGATTTAATTTGAAATTAATAGTTGCTTCTAGTCAAGTCAATAAAAGCATTGCTCTTTTTATGCATAGTTGACCTAGAGTACTGATGTGATGTTGAATTTTTGGATACATAAGCCAGTAAGAATCTATAATTCAGAAAAGTACTTTATCTTCTGTATATGCAGAAATATATGAATATATATAAATTCATGCATAAATATGAAAGAATTGGGCATATTGATTGGAAGGTTTATTTTTCTTCTTCTTCCCATAATGAAGAAATGTAATTTATATATTCATTAACCTGCAATATCCCTTAAGATAATTTTGAGAGGACCAGAGATATATATTTGTCAAATATTATTAATTGCGACACTTTGTAAAATTTACCATTAGAAAGTATTATTTTAATCTCTGAAGTCTTAGGTTTTTTTTATATTCGGCATCCAAAATATCTGAAGTAATTTGAGCTAAGATGATGATTCAAAAAATCATCTAAATCAACTAATATTATCAAAACATTTCCCTTTGTCTTCAAGTGCACATGGAAATACACCTTGGGATTTAGCCATGATCCCTATAAAGTCATTTAACATGAAGATCAGAAAACTTGGATTCTATTCTTCTTGTGTTGATACAATCCAAAATGAAAACAAGACACATTATTCTTTAAAAGATTTTAAGTGCATTTGGCAACGTGATTTACAAATTCTCTTGCAAAATGAATTTTAGTGATCTTTGAATAGTAATTACATATTAATAATACCTCTCCATCTCAAATGTGTATTAATTATCTCACATGGCAATTTCAGTGGCTCTTCTGTATCCTTTAATAAGTGTTGACCTGTCACTAGTTTAATTAGAAGGTGCTTGCTAAAAGCTAGCTCTTTTTGAAGTGGGAAAGTGTGTTTTTTAATAAGTAGATTTCTACATTATTATTCTTCTGCCTCCTGGTGAAGTCTCTTGAGACAACTCCTTTACATTAAACATTTGCTTTCTCAGTCCTTATGACTGTGAGAAAAAATGCCAGGTAGCTTAAATGGAAGTATTTATTAAAGGGAGAGATAAAATTTGTCTAGATGAGGAAAAAGAATATAAAGCATTACTGTACTGTAATTCTTATAGTGCTACACGATAGCAGCACCCATACCTACACAACGTGACTGAGGGCAGCTGTGATAGTTCATTAGGGATACAGAAATAGTTCATTGTCTATATACAGCAAAATTAGTTTTCGATATTAAGTACATCGACTGCTCAGTGTAGCCCCACTAAAGTTCTTTACACAAAGAAAACAGGACTTTTGATATGATCAGTTGTTAATGATAATTGAACTGCTCATATTTGATGTGATTTATTGTGTCAGGGGGCTCAAAACTTACATTTTATGTTGAATACCATTTTGTCCTCATATTTAACTGCAGAAACTGATCATACTTAAACTTTGATTGACACATAAATATTAGTATGGATTACACTCTCATTTCATTCTTATTTTTCTTGGAAAAAAGTCTTTTCTAAGAAGCTTGGGAAATGTATCGAAACATTTTTGCAAATCGGGTAGAAAAAAAAAGGTTTGTAAGAAAGATTCACTTTCAGACTTTCAAATAAGGTCAGATAAGTAGTTGTCAGTGGAACCTTCAAGTCACTGATCATTCCATCTCCTTTTAGGACCATGCAGAGTCTGTTCGAGTTCTTGCAAGTGCAAGCTGAGAACACAGGAAGTAAACTTGATTGATTACTGACCTTTCATCCGAGTATTTTAAAGGCAAAGATGTAAAGAACATAAGGTACATGGAGTCTTTTAAAAAGTCTGAATGAAACTGAAATAGTCTGTCCCAGATTTTGCCACTATAAAAACCAAGTAGGAGGACCAGAATACTTTTTTGTCTTTTTGACAAGCAAAAACAAATTTCACTTTTGCTGTGGTGATGGAGAGGGAATCTGTGGCAGTGTTGAGAACTGTGAGTGAACATCTCTCCTTGTCTTACATTCTGTAAACTTTCAACTCCAATAAATCTGTTTATTTTTTCCAATGTTACAAAGCACAGGATTTTCTGAAGCACCATGAGAGAAATCTGGACTTGTTTCCAGCTGGGTGATAGACTTACTGCCTGAAGAGAAGAGATAGCATTAAATAAATATCAGACAGAGCTGGGTATTCAAACAGCAGCTATGGCTGTCCTGGGTCTCTGGCTGCCTGTTCTTACCACCTCTTCTACCCACATATCCACAGGTCTGCGTAAATACGTATTTGTGTGTGGGTAGCATTGATTACTTTTAAAATAAACCAGAATTTGGAAGAGTAAAGTAACAACTAATGGCTATACAAGTTGCTTCTAATGCATTCTTTTTTTTTTTAATTTTAATTTAAACAGTGAAAAGAACACCTGCTTCTGTATTCAGACTCTTATTCAATGTCCTTTACTACGAATTCTCCTTAGAGAAGCTATGACTTTGGTTCTTGACAAGAGAAGTGTTTCGTTCTGAAGCAGATAAATACCTTCTCTACAGCCAACATCCAGGTGATAACAGGAAAACCTCCTAAAGATACTGAACTTACTGCACACAAGGAGGTGACAAAAGGTGAAGAGTGGTACTAAAAATAAAGATTCTCAAATTGAGGTCAACATCCGAAATAAACCTTGCAAGAGATATTGTCCTACTCTTAGTCTGGTCAATCATCTGAAGCAGGAATCTGATGGAGGAGAGTGGACAGATTGACTGATACTGAAAACAGTACTTTTCATCAGAAGAATGTGGGTTTTTTTCTGTCTAAATTTGACTAAATTGACTATTTCATTATTTTTTTAATATGCTTAAGAATTTTGCAAGTGTAAGTTTTAAAACAGTGGATGCTCAACCAAATTAAATAAGCACTGATTCTCATTTAAATTTTCTGAAGAGGAATAACTAATGAATGGTCTTGGAGATACTGAGAAGGTGTTATCCATTTGCTAGAAATTAGATGAAAAAATAGGCATTGTTAGATAAAATATGACAACAATAAAAAGGCACCAGGTGGCTTACTAAGGTGGAACTACTGAATTGGTATTTTCAGATATACTGGAGTATATTTAGCAGTGTTTAATATTTTTAAGTTTGTGATTTATTGGATGAACAATAGTCAATGACATTTGTGCAGCTCAATAGCAGTTCAAATAATGCAAAGAATACAAAGAAGCAGCAATTTTTTTTTCCTAGTAATTCATGAGAAATGAGAAATTCATTCTGTTGCTGAAGCAGCTTTAAGATTGAGCAATAATGGAAGGAGCATGTGAGAGCCTGGAATAGTTAGGAAAGAGGCAATGATATTAGAGATACAGCATTAGATCTGACTGCAATATCATGTATAAAGATTACCCTAGAGGACTGGTAATTTATAAAAAAGGCAAGCAGACATAAAAATCATGTGTAGGTTGTATTAGTGCAAATATATTTTAAAGCCCTCTTTTATATGAAAACATTTCTAGAAAGATGGATGGATAAAGACCAGAATCTTTAGCTCTAGTGGAAAAGCCACATGTGTTTGCTCATTGTGGAAATAAATTTGGAAATGCCTCTAAGGAGAATTTCATGTAAATGTAACACTGTCTGCTAACTTTAATGTGACAAATGAGAACTGAGTCTGTATTAGATTACACCCTTTGAAGCTTCTTCCTCTTCCCCTCTACTTTTCTAGTTTTTAGCTACTGGAGATATTTATTAGTTAGTTACTTATTTTACCTGAAGAAGAAAAAGTTATTCAGCACCTGATAAAGTTTCTGATTAACATGCAGACTATTCAAAAAATTCTGATCATCTACACAGAAAAATTATGACACTTTTCCCTCTAGTTATCAAATTATGGATTCATGATGAAGGAATAGATGTCAATTTTAGGATTAGAACTTTGAACAGCCAGACAGCAATGATAATATAAAAAATTGCCACATTAGCTAATGTGAAAACAATAGCGACTCATGTAGTGCACATCTTCTATGCAGCTTTGATTGCAGTCATAATCTTGCCACACAGTCTGCACAGACTGACCCACACTAATGTCTCTGTGGCATGTGGGTTTTAATGAGCCTCTTGAATTTGTGTTTGGTGGTCTCCACAGGCTGGGAGAACTCCATACACAGTTCTGACCCAAGGTTTTGGGAAAGAAAGCTATTCCCCAGTGCTTGCACTAGGAAAAAACAAAGGATATTGTTTTAATTGAGCTCATTAGGATGAAACTGTAACATTATGCATCCTGCTGATTCTTGGAATTAAAATCTGAAGCTTGGTTTTCAGGTCTGCCAAAGGAAGCTGTATGCCACTGTGATTCATGGTAGCAGTAACACTTCCATTTGAGGTAAAACATTGTTCTAAACCTTGTGCAGCCGTAAGACAGGAAGATGACAGTTGGTTTGTCCAAAATCAATAATGATGGAACATTTTTTCTTAAGCTGCTTAGTTAAGGTAGGAAAATGAGAGGGGAAAACGGTCACATCCCAAAAGTCACTATGGGAAATCAAAGAGCTCACAGTAGCTGTCCTGGGAAACAGAAGTGACTAAGATTAACTGAACTGCCCTGAGGACCGTTACTAGGCAAAGCAATTTGTTTCTTTCCCCTGTGGCCTGCAGGAACATTGATTAACAAGGTAAAAATGCCCTGGACATCATTCATTTGAACTAAACCAAAATCAAAATGGTGATCTCTATCCCAGACCACCCAGGTTGGTTAGGATGAAGGCAATTTGATTCTGTTGTTTCCTCCTTGCTATGAACTGCCCTAAATCTTCCTGCTGTTGGCTCCACAGCAGCTAACAGCAATTTTGCCCCTCTGCCCAGCTTTGCTCCTTCCAGATAATACTTCTCTTCTACAAGTACAGCGTTTCTTGTAGCTTCTGCCCCTGCTCTCTTTTGTCACCCTTACAGACTACTCACAGAGAGTACTCACAGAGGCATTCATACTGCCAAATCTGTTATTAGGTGTATGTGGGGCTGTGAGGGCAGCACAGTACTATCCAGGTTTGTTACTGTAATTCCACTTATTGCATCAAGACTATGACTTGCATCACTGAAAAATATTTTCTTCTTTAATGGTGTTCGGTAATGTGACTTAGCAAATAATGTGAACACTCAGTCCTTACTTGCAGTTCAGTAAATCCAAATGAAATGAGTTTTCTGAGAGAACAGTACACACTAAAATAACTTCTAAACATGCTAAATGTGTTTATAACCTTCTTAAATACCTCTGAGATTAAGCTTCTTAAACAGCCCTGAGATGATAAAATGCCTCTTGTTCCCAGGCTAATCAATTGAGTGTGGTTCAATGGAGAGGAAACTTACTGCAAGTCTCTGCTGGAGTGCTTGCAAAGGCAGAGACAGCTCTAGCTTGTTTTTCTGGGGCAGTTTTTCTGTGCAGGGGTCCTAATTGCATTCCCCTCCACCTCCCCCCACTCCTCTTTTTTATTATCTTTTCCCTGAGTTATATGGGAAATAATCCTTTTTAGATGAAGCTCTCTTTAAGCTGTATGTGCTTACATCTTGTCAGGAGTCAGAATCCAGGCCATAAAGCAAGTGTGGTTTAGATAGAACATAAGTGATGTGCGTTTAATGGCTTAGAGAATATTTTTTTCCTCTCAGGACAGAGATCAAGAAACATTATGGTCCTGGAGGAAAGCCTGAAGCTAGAATTGAATGGCTGTCTCCTGAAAAGAGGGAAAAAGAAATCAGTGTATAGTCTTACACACAGATCCTGTTCATCCAAAAATACAGATTTTAACTAACCTAGAGTTATGTTTGTGCAGTGTTTGTTATTCTCTGCCTGTATACATTATGATCCTCCTGACTCTTCATAACTGTTCAGATGTGATCGTAGGACTTAGCTTTCTTCTTTGTAGTCTCATGCCCTAGTCTTTAAACCCAAAACCTAAAACGTATGTGTGGGAAGCTTACTTCCTCTGAAGCAGAGGACAAAGACCTGAATCTATGCCTCTGAGTCAAATATGCACTATTTCTGCATCCCATAGAACATATAAGTTAATTGGTGGAGTACTTATACTCTTGCACTTCTGGCCATATGTAAGAGACATCACATGTTCTTCAAAATATGCAAGGATGAGAGTATAAGATCTTATGAGAATCACAGAATTGCAGAATCATAGGAGTTGGAAGGGACCTTTCTCACCTGCTAAACAGGTTCCCAAGGTTAGATTATACAGAAAAGTGTCCAAACAGGTTTTGACTATCCCCAGAGAAGACTCTACAGCCTCTCTGGGCAGCTTGTTTCTCTGCTATGTCACTTTCAAAGTAAAGAAGCTTTTCTTCATTTTCAGAACTTCTTGCATTTCAGTTTGTACACGTTGCCCCTTGTTCCATCTCAGCACACCACTGAAAAGAGCTGACCCCATACACTTGACTCCCATCCTTACGTTATTTATAAACAGTGGTCAGATCCCCTCTCAGCCTTCTCTTCTCCAGGCTGAAGAGCCCCAGGTCTCTCAGCCTTTCATCATAGAGGAGAGATAGACTAAAAGTATACTTTTGAAGCACTCAAAAGGATTTTATAGTAAAAGTTTCATTCCATTTAAAATATAATTACTACTGTTGCTTCTACATTAAAACTCAAGTGGAGAAAGAAAGAGAGAGAACTTTTTAAGAAAAGAAGTATTTGTTGCATATAGAAATACTAACTCAGCTTCTAGTACATCTTATCATCTTGTAGCATTTAGATATTAGTGCTGAATAATTTCATGTAACTATCAGCAGCTGAATTAGCTCCCTTCAAATTTTCCCCCCAAAAATATTGCTAGACTGAGAAATCAAAGAGACTGATAGCACCTTTATTACACTTATGGTTCTCTCAGACCATAAGTTGGTCATTGGTTATGAACTGCCAATCCATTTCTAATTAATCCATGATTCATGATGGAGAAAATTTAGGAATAGGATTAACTTCACTCCTATAATACCTCTGTTAAACTCAGAAGGAGTCTTAAATTTCCTAATTTCTTTCTGTATCAAATAATACAATGTCAAATATAACTTCAAAACTATTGTTGGATGCTGCTTTCCTTGCCCTAATTTTTAAGGCAGATCATGCTTCTTATTAGTTGAGCAAATGCAACTCCAAAATATATACTGTAGCTGGTTATACAAATATATTTATAAAATGAAGCTATTGTGTCAGATTTTTATGCACTTCATTTTATAATTGTCCATAAATAAAATATTATGCGTTTGCATTTTCAAATCAGGCTGTTCCATAAAAATCCCACATATCAAAAGAAGGTAACAATAAAAATTAATTGCAGGGGATTGCTCCAGGAAAATATGTCATTGGAGAGACTATTTGGATAGGATCTTAAAGTGAGAGAGAAATATACTCCACAAACCATTCTATTTCTTATTGACTATTTAAGTCTCTGGGAAGCATTTAGGAAAACACTAAAAATATGAATCTGTAACAATGTTACAGATACTTGTGCTTACTATATGATGTGCTACATGCTACTGAAAGCCTCCTAAAGCTGTTCTCTTATATTTTACTCGTTAATGATTTTATCTTCTGGTATCATTTTTGTTCAGTGATAGCTGCCTGTTGTGCTGTTAGTTCTTCAACACTATCCAATGCTCTCATCAGTCTCATCAATGCCTGGTTTTTAGTTTCTCTATAATGCATTATCAATATATGGAGTGTTCAAATTCAGTGAATCAATTGACCTGTTTATTTATTTATTTATTTGCTCTCGTCACCTGAAGATTTTAAAAGTTCAGAAGTAAGACTTAAAAATCAGACTTCTAAAAAGAGAGTGGAGTAAACACTACTGGTTTAAGAAACACCTGAAATACTGGTGGCTCTTAATTTAAGTAGTGGGATTTGTGCCAGCACGTTAAAACTGATTGAAAATGTCTTATATTGCAGTTAACATAGTGGTTTCTGCAGTATTCCTAATGTTTTGAAAATTAAACAGTTTTTATTTTACAATATCAGCAGTTATTTCTGCACTTTGTGCTTTCTTTCTTGATTTGGACAACAAGATTTTCTAATATTCAATGTAAACTTCTCTGATTTTTCTATATCACCCCCGTCCTTTTTATATTGAACTCCTGTTCCACACATGCACTAAGCTTCTGTCTCTTATTAATAGTAATGGCAATGTCATAGAGGTTGTGACTGTCATGTCTGTTTGGGACCATCAGGATGAAAGCTCCTCTAAAACAACAGAGTCATTTAGAAACAGAATATTATGGCTGTGCTTTCTGGCATGAAGCATTTACATAACTGGACCCAAAGACGATCTTCTGGCAGCTACAGTGCATTGCAAACTAATGCCTAATATTTTGTCCAATGACATTCCTCGGTCTCCTTGAATCCAGAAGCTTTCAAAACTCCTAAGACCAAAGTATTTCCGATTATTATATACAATATGCATAGACCAGCAATTTCTGTACTGTGGTACAAAATATTGCTGTTCCCTCCATATCTACAGTCAAATGTAACTAACAGTGGAGTTAGTTACATTTAATATCAATGGAAAATATTCACATCTCATTGAAGTAGCTCACATTTAGCCAAAGAAAGTATAATTCAAGAAAGAATAATGTTACTGGTTTCAGTAGCATCGACTTCTCTGTCAAATTTCAGTGCTTTTTGCAAATCCTGTTAATTTACTGCCATGTGAAATTTCTCTAATGTGAAATTAATTTTTTCTTGTACTTTACTTTTACTTCCTATTTCTCCACTAGGG